>NC_037590.1:34976817-35149650 GCF_003073045.1 Pomacea canaliculata | reverse complement strand
AGAGGATCACAGAGAAGTCTTGATGGCAGCAACTGACTTTGATCACTGAGTAATCTGTTACTTACCTCAAGATTACAGACATTCATCTGCTGACACCTTTGGTGATTGTTCGCTCCCGACAGAATAAGGCAGACAGACCAGACACGACACCTGTGTTACAGATCGCTAAAGAGTGCTGTAAAAATTAGTCTATCAAAATTGATAGCGAGAAATGCCACCAACGTTCTAATTGGCCGTGTATATACATACATAGATATATCCAGAATCCTCATGTGAAGAGGATCGCAGGCGGTACTTTGGCAACTCCGGACGCCAAGCTTTTTCGATTACGAACGGCGCGAGGACAAACCCCTGCTGTAATCAGATCAGCAACGATTGTGGTTAATTTAGGTAAGTCTGCACCGCGCACTTCCACTTCAGATCAACGTGCTGGGAGGTCGCAACGACTGACCGCAAACCGGCTAGGAGGGACCATCGGGCTGCTCTAACGTAAGGCGAGCAGAGTGTGGGATGGTGGGTGGGAAGACCCTCCGGCACTTGCTGAAGAGGAGCTATGGCACGGGATACCAACTTTAGACTGACCACTACCCGAAAACACAAAAAACGATGTGATAACGAGTGAAGTTTCGGCCAACATCGAAGAACGGTGCAGAAACGGGTATTAATGAACGGTCCGACTCTCCGATTGCTTGCTTTTAACCGCGGACGACTATAGAAAGGGCAAGATTCGCTGTGGTAAAAGTATAGGTCTGGACACTGCTTGTATAGGGGCCAAACTCGCCTTTATTTCGCACTTGCCTAGCAAGGTTGCCTGCTCATGACCTCCAACGGGCTTTAAACTAAAGAGGTAGGATCAAGGACTATGACCCGAGACATGAGTCCGCATTGAACACATGCAACTAGAAAAGTTCGGCAGATGTCCACATTCGACTAATGCATGACAAGTAGGTATGAATCGAGTTAAAGCAAAGCTTGGTCAGGAAGTGACAGATGTACTCGCTATATCTGAGCGGGTGGTGTCGTCCTCGATCATGACTCTTCCTTAAGATCGCTCTTACAACAACCACTCCCCTCTGAACACAAAATCACACACAGGAAGAAAGAGTGCACATAAGCTCAGTCACTCCCTGGGTACCTAGACACTCGCACAGACTCTGTACAACGGTTTGGACTGATATCACTAGGCGATCCTCGGATGACGCGGGATGCGACAGTTCTTCTTGACAAAAACAGGGAGAATTTCTCCGTCGTGCTTGCTGTAACACTAAGACGCTAGCAATGCATGCGACGAACGCAACACAAGCCCCTTTCAAAGTGAATAAGCCACAAGACACACCCACTACCTCCCTCTGGCGGTACTACGGGGATATGATTTTGTATCGTCAATAAAGCGCCAATATGACCAAGAGCGATTGCCTTTAGCTTATCGATGAAAGCGCGGTATTGTGTCCTACTGCAGGGCCTGGGCATTGTGGATGCGATCAGGGCGCGCACAGTGAACAAGATATATTTCTTCATGAAATGAAAATAAGATAGCCAGTAATGATTTCGGTGACATGTCACTATCCCACTCTAAACGACGCAAGAGGCCAGGGCGTGAAACGGAGGAATTCGCCAGTACGTCATTTAACTGGATCGAACGCATACCAAACCCTCGTGATACCATAAAAGTTCCCTTACGGATTTAAAAAAAAAATCATGCAGTATTTGTCTTTAGTCGTAAACAGATTTTATAGCAGAGCTGAAGATGAAAAACATGATATTTAAAGGTTAAGCGGCATCGTTATCGAAGTGTGGCGAGTGCTGACGGAGACATTTATCTTTTGCTGAGACTCGCATCGAATTGTACCTAGTGCAAAGACATTTGTTCTCAGTCTTCAGTTTCTACTGGTTGTGTTCCTTGTGTGCTTCGTACACGCATGCTGAGTTTCACACCATTCGTGTCTAACAAGCTTTATTCTGTCAGCATGGAAAAGCCACTAGAAGACTGCTGAATGCGTAGAAAGAGTCAAGGAAGGTAGACAGGTCTTGGCACAGCAAACTGTAGACATAAACAAATGTAGGAACTGTTGAGTCGAGGTAATCCTGACACTGCAACCATTGTAAGTAGCGAGCTAATCTAACATCTCGAACCACGATCTCAGATCGACATCAGATCTCGACCGTGTTTTCAATAGCTGATCTCATTGATTTTACATATGGCATACGTTACAATGTTATGAATCAAAAACAGGATAACCTAAAATACACCCTTCCCCGCAAATTAGTATTGTCAAGCAGGATGACCAACATTTCAACTAATAACTGTATCTCTTACTGCCGCTTTTGCTCAGTTCTCTCTGCTTCCAGATGATTATGAGTGTCGGCCTTGATAAATAGGAACAGCGTTCACAAGCTTTCCGTGTATACGAAACAAATACACGCAAACTGGATGGGGGTGTGGATTGTGGAAATCCATTATTCATCAGCTGATCAATAAAATCAGTTAACATTGTCATTTCCTCCATCCCTTTCTTTGTTGTTCGGAAACAAAGAAGGAAGCGAGTACAAAAAAATATGCATCCATTACATTCAATCTCTTAAAAGATCCGTTTGGAGGGGGAGGAGGGTGGGGAGGAGGGGTAGGGAGGGATGGGTCAGCGAGTGCGCGTGCGATGACGTGCACGGTCCTGCCCACCATGTTTGCCTGCAGCAAAATTTTTGCTCTCCCGATGGCAGCAACAATCAATTTTAATGCTCCAAATACGCAGCTTGTTGTCGCCCGGTAAACTCTGCAGTGTTAAGTTCAGGGCCAGGCTAAAACAGATTCCCTTACTTACAAACACGCGCAAGCAACAAGGGGCTGGTGTGCAGCGTGCTGCAGCGTGCATGCGTCCGCGAGGTGCGATGCTGACTGCGCCGACAGTGTCAACCACCAGCTACATCTGTAGCAACCGCAGAAAATCTTTAACAAAATCTGCTCGCATAACAAGCTTAACTGTCTTTCATTCTGGGAAAAAAAAGAAGAAAAGAAAAGAAAGAAAAAAAAAAATCAAACGAAAACATCGCTCACGTGAGAGGCTTAAAGGGAGGGAAGGGGAGAGTTACAAAGGGAGATCAGTCAGCACCTCGAGGATAATTTTGTTCTAAGCTAGCTGACAGTATTGTGTGATATTAAAAGCCAATAACGATGTCATAGAATATTAAAAAAAAATCAGTCTCGTTCGAAAGCATACAGAAAAGCTGAGCTTGTGGGGATTTTATCCTGATTATCGACTTTTGTTGAGGTTTTATTGTTTATTTCCTGTCAACATGTAACTTTGTTGATCCCGATGTAGCTTAGGTGCGACAGACTGAGCAGCTGGTACAGCAAAACTTAGGATTAGAGAAGTGTTTTTTGGGAAAAGTTTCTGATATTGTATTATATCTCCTTCATGGTTAACAAATGTTTTGAGTGGTTTTGTTTGTGAATGCAAACTTTTTTCGAGCATTTTAACACCCACGTCTTTCTGTAAATATATTACGGCTGATAAAAGTCGGGTGATTAGGAAAATTAAACTCACGACATCACACTTCCAGAGTCAGTCAAGTGGATATAATCAGCTGACAGCTGACAGTTCAGTTGGTAAACACTGTGGACTGTTCTCGGGTGTTTACTTTCCTGAGGATAAAAGCTGGTAAATTAATACCAACTGGCGTCAGCCGGCTACGGTTGGTCCACAGCACTTGCAAGTAATCTTCCCTTGGTTGGGGCGGTAGGTGGGTGAAGTGATGTTGTGTAATGTGTCTGCTAATTTATGATGCTGGCATAGCCTTGGAGGAAATGCATGGGCCTTTATTGCTTACTTAGTAAAGGTCACACGTCATTATAAGCGGGCGTACTTTCGTTCACGATTTATTGTACTCTGAGCCTTACAGGAAATTTCGACATGAAAAGCAGAATAATGCAGGCAACGAAGCTTGGATCAACTCAAGCCTGAGTATCTTTCGTTCAATGCACTAATGTCCTTACGGTTTTTACCACCACCAGTTTTGATTTACTGATCTCAGGGTAGAGTTTAATTGGCAGTTACACAGAACACGTGACTAACACAAATAAATAATACATTGTAAGATTTTAAAAATATGTCTTTACCGTTAAATTTTGTAGTTGCAGCCATTACTTCCGGAACGCAGCTTCTTCGTCTTAGAACATGTTGAATGGAATATTGTGCTATAAATTAAATTAATTACAATAGGTAATTCATTATGTTACGGGATACGTGTACTGCATCACACACGGTTTCAACCAGCCTGTGCGTGCACCTGACTCGGATGTCAATACTACAGTCATCCATCTGCCTCAACAACAACAACGACAACAACGTTTGTGAAAGGTAGACTCGCACTCGTTACGGGTGGCAGGTGAGGAAGTAACCTCACCTCGTGTTACAAAAATTACCTGCTCTAAATTTAGGACAAAAAGTTCTTTGTTTGAATGAGAACTCAGTAGACACAACTCCAGAACCGGAAAGATAGTCACCGGATGGTGGTGCGCAGCGTGGGCACCGACCTTGGCTCCGGAGCAGATGGCTAATTAAAAGGTCAGCACTGACTGCTTCTTCCTGCGCCTCCTCCCAGTCTCGCCGGCGCCCCACGTCTTGCAAATGTAGCGGAAAGAACTAATAATGGCTGACGTTGATGATAACGGCTGGAGGGTTTTGCTTTGCGGCAAGGTCCACATATTTGTTCCCACTCCCTTCTCCTTTGTACCCCCCAGGAATCATCCAAGAAACTGTCTTTAACATCCAAAAGGATATGAGACCCTGTATGTGTATGTGTGAGAGAGGGAGGAAAAGGAAGAGAGAAAGCAGTCCACGTACACGTACAAAGTTTTCTGACGATGCGTAAGTAAAACAAGGACAAAGACTTACCTTTCTTGACAACAACTTCGGCTCAGCCAATAGGAATTGTCGATATATCGACGGGACGCTAGCTAACCAATGCCGAGACTTGTTTCTTACACACATGCTAGTGTTCCTGAGCTTCTGGTAATCAGACATCGCACAATCACTGCTACCTTATGTTCCATTGACATTCTACAGTCATAAACACTGTTTAAGTTTGGAAAGTATTTGCCAGGTAAATTGTCAGCTTTGATCTTGGAGCAGACTGTAAGCTTGCTACTTTGAGATGTCACCTTCAATTCCTTGCTCACATCGATCACTCTTTCCGTTGACTGTCCTAGCATGGTGTTTATGATCTCTTTCTTTGATTGGCCTTTTGTTCAAATCCAATAGCTGGGCTAAGCATAGCTATGGAAACGTTTTTCTTCAAATCTTCATTGTTTGATACCATCGATTACTTTAGTTTTACTATTTCTCGATTTTAGTTTCAGGGATATTGCTTGTGTAAAGACTTATAAGCGGAGGAGGGAGAGAGAGTCCAGTAGAATGTATCATGAGTGTATTATTATTAAACTTGATTTCCGAGTAAACAGCATCACACGAGTGCACCACCCATTGACTTGTTGTCAGAGCCAGGAAGGTTTTTTTAACGCCTTCAGTACCGCAAAGACACTATTTACTTACCCACCCCCTGCTATTTCTATTTGGTTTCCGGCTTCACTGGATCGACAGAGTGACGCAGACAAAAAGGAGAGGACAGCCAGCTTGTCCGCTGATTATGACCTGCCTGCGTCACACACGTGACCCGCTTGCGTCGACGATCGGCAGAGGGACTCGCCCATCACTGTCGCCGGAAGTTGGTCCATCAGCGAGACTGGCTTGACAAGCCGAAGGAAGCGAGCTCTTTGGCCGAGCCACACGCGCCTCTTAATGGAGCCTTGATAAGGCTTGTATTACTTGTCTATTCCCGTGAAGTCATCCTGTTTGGCACAGCATCCCTCAGCCCCTTGCCTTCTGCCTGGATGTTGTTGCCCTGGGCGATGGCGTGAGGGATGAAGCTGGAATGATATTATGAGAGGAGGAAGTAAGGAGAGAGAGAATAACAAGCGCCAAAGATGAGGCTGAAGGGGACTGTGTGTGTATGTGTGCCGCGCGCGCGCGTTTGAGGGCTAGTGCAGTGTGTATGCGTGTTAGTTTTTGTGTGTGTGTAGGTATATTTGATGTCTACCATAAAAGGTATGTGTCCGTGTGTGTATGTAAGTAAAACGCTTTGAGCCTGGCTGGTGTTAGGAAAGGCGCTATATAAAATCAATGTTTGAACTATTATTGTACTTTTAATAATTAAGAAAAGACCTCCGTGAAGGTATATGTTTACCTATATGGTATTGTACATCCACAGAACGGCATGAAGAATGAATACTTTGTGATAAGCATCCTTGAAAACCCACGCTTACTGTTTTAAAAATGCAGAACAAAACATAACAGGATCCTACAAATGAAAAGGATATTTATATAGGACAGAACTGATTCAAGCCACAACAATTCTCTCAACAGATAGCATATCTTTTATCTTTGTAAACTGCGATAGGATGTAGTAAGTTCTAGGTAAGGACAGAGTGGGAGTAGTCTTAAAAAGGTAATGTCCCTGACAACCATCTCATACACAGTTATGGCCGCAGTCCCAATTTCAGTGCTGGATGTTTCGGCACCTGGTTGTCAATGAGAAGATCCAAGGTCCACAGCCACGTTATTACCATCTGCACTTACCGACCAACAACGGCAGCCCCATCACCAACAAACTGCTAATTAATGGGAAGTGACATACCTTCCGGCTGTTTGCACACCTGTTGTCACAGGTTTGCGAATTTATGATGACTCTGTTGGAAGGTGCACGAGATTCAGTTCTACGTATTTAAATTTGTGTGTGGGGGAATAATGGATGATGGCTGCAGACTCTGTGAGGAGGAACAGCTTGTACTTAGCAAATAAGTTGATATTATTATTGGTCGAATAAATGTCACGTGAAGGACATGGCTGTCAAGTGCAATCGTGTTGCCTGCGTGCACGTCCATGTGTGAACACTTTGGTGATTGTGCGCTCATGCATATTTTGTTCGTCTGTGAGAACATGCCGGGATATTTACTTTTACACCATGAGCAACTAAGGTTGTATCGCCTCAAAGCAGCCAGCCCTGTAAACATGTTCTGTAGAGCACAGGTCTATGTAGAAAAACACTCAAAACAAACAAGATCCCTTTGGTCACGCACATGAAGCAAGGGGACAGTTTGTAGACAGTCAGCGGGTATGCGTGTATGTCTATCCCAGAAAATTCAGGTCTATAAGGATGCAATTTTTGTTTCCGATGACTGGGCTTAGCACTGGGTTGCCAAAGTCTGATTAACACACTTCCGCAGTCGAGATACAGGACTACATACATCATCATTCCTAGAAAGGAGGTCAGGTCAAACCTGTGAACATCACAAACGGCCATTGATACTCTTAACTAACATGTCGATGTCCAACCGGACCTGCGAAGGTAGTAATGGACACGTGTGCACGATAACACCAGTCGTTGCACATCGTTCATCTTCAATGTTTGTCATAAATTGAGGAAGTGAGATAAAATAGTTCCAGCTTTTCCCGAGTATCGCATCTCACTTGTGGCCAAGCTCACGCGCTGGCAAACGCACTTGTGAACACTGCAAATCCAGAAAGCTGAATGTCGCTTGACCACAGCCTTAGCTTAAAGACCTACTGGAGGGGAAATTTGTTTTGGAATAAATGATCTGAGCTCAGTACAAATGCTACTAAAGAAAGCAGGTGGAATTATTTTCTCTCGATACAAGCTTACAAACGTAATGATGCAGAGAGAGAGAGGACGACAAAAGACAGTTAAAAAAAAAAAAAAAAAACAAAAACAACAAACCAATAACATCAAAAGGTGAGAAATGTGACGCCGTGAAAGTTTATCGAGAAGCCTGAAGTCGCTAATGATGTAGACAATGGCATTAGCGGATAACAGTCTAGTTATTGGCAAACGGAGTTACCCGTCAGACAGAAACACTTCAGGCGAAAAGCAAATGCGTCATGCTTGGCGATCATGTGCTGTTGTCTCTCTCAAAGGACAGTGGGAACTGGAGAAGAATAAGAATAAAATAATCGAGAGAGAGTCTAGGAGGGGAGGGTGAGCAGACGAAATTGAAGATGTTAGGCAGCAGATAACTGTTCCCCCCTCCTGCTGGCGGGTCACTGAGTACAGGCCACTGAGTCCTTTGGGAACATGATCATTGTTGCGGACCGATTGCTGACTCGTTATTTTTTGTAAGAAAGCATAACAACCACCACCCGCCCACACCTCGCTATCATTTGCATATATAAGTGCTTACATCGATAAATATGTATCAAAGTATGATAATGTTGCCTTTTTACTGGTAAAAATAATGTCATTATCAGCAGTCAGTTGTAACTAAAAAATAAAAATGCAATTACTGCAAATTAATCATCAAATGCGTTCATTAAGTAACAGAGAATCAATAATAATAATAATAATAATACAACGTAGACTGCAGTGACCATGATTGTTGCCCATTAAATTTTGATCGGGAGAAGATTTACTTACCAGTCCATCAATTCGGTTTGGACCCTCTAATTTTTTGTAACTTCAGTCAAAACTTCTAAATAATGTTGAAATCTGTAGTGCTGTATTACAAAATTAGCAGTTTCATTTTCTGGACAAAAAACATGACAACCTGAGCGATGTGTCTTCATCTGGCTGAAGACATGCAAAGCTTTGCTGGACTGAGCCACACTCGCTGTTATAACTCTTCGGTGTAGATGAGTTATTTACATCTGCTTTCCAAGCAGGTAAGAATGCCGATATTTTCAGGCTATATCCTGAAAATTAAGCACACTTATGTACTCATATTCTGGGAATTTAAAAAGGAACTTAACTTGATCATATGTTGCACTCGTGTTGCCCTTTAAAAATGCTGCAGCAGAAGAAATTTTTCATGTTGCCGTTATGTAATTACTCTTATTGCAAAGGTTGTTTTTGTAGGGTCTCACGAGGTGCACAATTTATGAAATGCAGTGTGTATGCTTGTTCTTTCTTTTTTTTTTTTTCTAAGTGCGCAGGCGTGTGTACGCGTCTTTCTCTCTCTCTCGGTGTTTGAGAACCTGACCTTCTCATGTAGATAGGTGTTTACTCCACGACTTCGTACGCACCCCACCTTTGCTGTCCTGGATGATTGATCACAGTCATGTCACAGCCGGAGCTTGGCCCTGTGTTTTGACATCCCTTCTGATCCGGGCTACAGCCCTCGGCGACGTAATAACGGTGTGGCTGGGAGCGAAGCTCGCTAGACCTTCAAAGAAAAAAAAGTCCAACCCGCCTTCAGCAGAAAAAACTAGAGCATGAAACACATGATTACACCACTTCACCAACGGATAGAGTGACGACAAACAACTCCGGCTTTAACAGACTCACCTTTGTCAGCACGATCTGTCACCTGACTTGCTTATGTATACGGTGCGTGCAGTTCATCACACATTTTTTTTTTCTCCTCTCAGCTTGAGTTCGTCTTTATTTTGTTTCTAAGAACTGTCAGACATCACGAGTTTCACATAATCATTACAGAGAACTATCAGAAGTACAGGAAGTAAAGTGAAGGTCAGAACATTGTTTGTTCAGTCTACGAATGATTGCTCAGTGAACAGTGAAGACAGAAATTGTCAGGCGTTTAGGGGAATTGTTGCAGTCTGGTCATCCTAAGAGTAAGCAGGTGGACAACTTTTAATAGTAATTAGAAATATGCTCATTTAGACTAGTTAGCTGCAACAAACGATTTGTAAAAGAAGAAATGGTGAACATGCTATTGATATTCTAGGGCTTTTCTTTGTTGCGCGAGTAGACAGGTAAATGGAGGGGTGGGTAGGAGTGTGGAGGAGCTCCAGTAAGTGCAGCGGTAAAGCTCTGTCTTGTCATCCCTGCCTTGAGATGCCAAAGGTTCTGAGTTCAGATCTCTTCTCTGTACACGTTCTGTGTCAAAGGTGGGTTGTTAGTATTTCCGTTGAGCACAACGGCTTCAGGCAAACGGATTGCCGACTACATCTGATTGAAGAGACTGGACCTTGCAGTTATACACAGCACGGACTGGAGATCGTATCTTGGAGTTAATTAAGGAGACAAGGTCTGAATTCTTAAGTAATTGTCCCTCTTTGCTCAAACACAAACATGTTTACAAGGCGTGTAATGAAGTTTAAACCCTTTTACAAACAGAAAATACTATTCATCATGCAAGGCCCAGGTGATGGTGCGCACTGTATCCAACTTATTTCCAGAGAACTGCCTCGTGTATTTCCAGCATGCTTTGCTTATTTCCTTCCGCAAGAGCAGCAGCATCTCTGGTCAGCCTTCCCACGAGGCTGGAGTCTTCTGGAGGCAGCAGCAGCAGCAGCAGCAGCAGCAGCAGCAGCAGCAGCAGGGAGCGCAGCGCCGCGCTACTTGGGAAACCTGATTAGTTCGTGTTAGACCCTCGCCAGAAATAACATTATGGGAGAGCGTGAAGGAGACGGCTCGTTGCATCCAGAGAGTTGCTGGCTCCTGTCCCATCTAATGCCGAGCACTGGTTTCACCTCGGGGGCGCGCGGTACATGACGTCATGTAACAGCCAGGAGCTGTCCCCAGGGTTTGAATTTGACCGGTAACACGCTTCTTACCTTACACCCACTAATGAGTTGTTTTAATATTCCACGACCTGTTGTCTAGGAACAGGATAGAGGTATCCTGATGAAAATGCCTTGATGGTACCAAGTTACTAGGACAAAAAATAGTTTAGTTGCAACTCCACCCTCCACTCAAATTTGACCAAATAGTCGGTTTGCTGATAAAGTAATGATGGAAGAAGCATTAAGAGATGGTTCTCAATAGGTCTAGGTACAGAAAATAGTGATTTCGAGAGAAATTAGTACTTAGTCCCGGTTGTGTGTCCAGAAATAGATGAGATGGAAGTCAAGAGAAGAGGTCATTAAGTGTAAAAGCAAAATCAGAATCGCCAATCGTTCTCATTCTCTCTTTCTCTCATTCACTGCCTATCTATCTGCTCAAATTATCTCAGAAGTAGAAAATTAATGGTTCATAACCCAGGCAGGAAAAATGATACTGTATATTTTTTCAGCATAAAACTGGCACAAAATAAGCTGCAGCAATCATCTGGGAGGGATGCGGTGGCAAATTTGGCCGGGTCCTTAGCCGGGCTGCGATCACTGGTAATGGCGGCAGCACCGCCCGCAGATTGGTGTCTGATAGGGTCTTCCAGTGCATGATTAGTTATAAGGTCTTGTCCCTGGCTTCTAACCCATCTGCAGCTGTTGGATGTTGGCAATGCATCACAAACAGTGATCTGTGGAGAGAGGAGGGCGCAAGTCATGAGAAGTGGCCTGACCTTAGCGAACGCCAACTCGACCTCTACACGTGACCAAAACGTTACATTCAGGGTTACAAGTACAAGAGGCGGTTAACACTTTCTCCGCCGGTTGCAGCCTTAGTCCCACGGCACTTCAGTCTTTCACGCTGTCGCTTATCCTCAATTTCAGGGTATAACCCCCATGAGGGAGTTCGGTTAGGAGTTAACTCCCTTTCGAATCATTACCGCACAGGAAGTTCTTCATTTAACGTCGGTTTCCTATCAAGCGAGGCCTGTAAAAGCCACGTGAAAAAAGGTCCTATCCATTTCTGAAAGCTTTTTCGCCTCCCCTCCCCCTCTACCCACCCTTGAGAAGGGCTTTCGTGAAGAAAAAGTACACCTGAGGTACGGAGAAAGAGTGTGCGGATGATAAACACGCAACCACCCACAACACTTGTGTTTTTTGGAAGCCGAACAGAATGCATAAAATTTGCATACACGTATTAAAAAAGGGGGGTAATTCAAAGCCCACAGAGGGCAAGGGAGGTAATAGATGGCAGCAGGGGTTCTTCATCAGGCAATGTGCGCACGCCATTGATCACTTGACAAAAGCGCGGGTATAGCCGCGTGCATGGGGTGTCGGTGGTTTGGGGCGGGTGCTGCCTGCAGTCATGGGACCGGAGGTCGGTGCGCGCGAACTCGGAGCGTGTGCGCAGGGTTGCACGTGGTGAACGCAAGCGCTCGCTGATGGCGTGATGATTGTAGGCATGGGGCCAGGTGCATGGCACGGGACTAGAGGATTGTTGGATGGCTAAGAAGTAAGCCTTTTTCATGTGCATGGCTCGTATTCATGCCCATCGACAATTCACCTGTGTGAGGTGGGTGGATGGGCGGGAACTGCTCGGTTTTGGGTAGGGAACTAGCAGACAGATTCCTGATTTATGAGCCAGCGAGCAACCAGCCAGTATAACAGGGATTTCCGAAGAAAGAGACATTTCACATTTGTTATTCGGGTTTAAGATGAACGGCAGATATATTACTTTATTTTTCATTCGGAAATGAAAATGGAAAAAAAAAAAGGGGAAAATTGAAACAGAAATCGATAGACGCCATGTCAACTTCGATTTCGTTAAGTTTGTTAATTTATTCAATTTTGTTATTTATAGTGTCTGGTGTTCTCGGATTATAATTTTAATAAAAATGTTGTATACTAAACACCTCTTCGTAAGGGTTATTCAACCCATTCGTTGCGCATGCGCCGACTGGCAAGAGATACGTAATCTGAAGTGAGACAACCATTCGCCACCTACTAGGACAGTATATGTCTTGAATTTAACAATATCTTCCCCTAAAACTATCATTCACTTACATGCTAGGAGAAACGTTGTTTTTAAGGAAGTGACCCGTCACATGGTGGGTATGACGCGTTAACTCCTGCGCATGCGCACTGTGTGGGGCGAAAGGCTATGTCGGGCGAAGATTCAGATCATGACACCGGTTGTCAAGACGATCGACAGGCGATGTTGATGCGGTTGTTTTCTTGGCTCCTGATTACATTTTCTGTGGCTTGTTTCCCTCTCTCTCCACTTCTGCACGTGCAGCGATCAGTTGAGAAGATGAGCTGTCAGCTTCCCGGCTTTCCCCCCAACGGCCATCCTTTGATCGTCGGACCAGGCCTTGGTAGAAGAGTTCGACGAACGCGATATATCGACGGCGCTGTGTTGACACTTGCCCGCAATCTCCTTGGATTGGCATGGCCTCGAAACCAGAGAGAGAGAGACGGCTGGGAAAAAGGAAAGATTCGGGAAGATGTTAGGAACTGTGGTAAGAACAACGAATGTCAAACGAGGACTGGATGTGATGTCACCGAGACGCACTTGGTGTCGGGGGTGAGGATGTTTGCCCAGTTAGAGAGCCTCGAAGGGGTGATAGGTGGTGGTGGGGTGAGTGAGACCGAGGGCGTTGATCACACACATTCATCACATATCTTTGTAATACTAACAAGCAATTAACAAGAGTAACATAGATAACATGACTCATTATTATAATCGCTACATGGTTTCCCAGAAAGCGGAAGTACTTGTAATGTTGTTATAAGTATTGTACAGCATTGAGATATAAATGCTTTATTGCTGAGTTTAAAAAAAGGTGTGTGGGGGTGGGTGTAGTATCACCTGTCGTTCAGTCTCACGAGAAAACCAATTCTAGTTAAAAAAAAAACAAACCTCAGCGAATGCGATCTTTGACCTTTTCGTCGACCTAATCTCTTTGTCATTTTATTGCATATTTGCTCAGCATGGCCCTCTTTGAAAGAGATGGGTATTGAGCCGGACTTGAAAGCTTCGAACGTACAGACACAGTTCAAAGAGAAAAGGGCAGAGAGAACTCCAAACGGTGGGTGGAGAGAAGGAGCATTTGCTGAATTTAATTTCTCTCGTGGCACAAAGAAGAAGACAAAACAAGCAGACCGATTCCCCTACCTGGTACTTATCTTCGATTCTCATGTTAGCATATCTGAGCGAAAGAATCCACCGACAAAGGCAACAATTTTATTGTTTATCTTCGTAGCAAGGTTCGAATTTGATATTAACTACACTGGGATCGTAGAACTCTTACACCGCCATGTTTCTCTTGCGGATTTTTATTTGTAGAGGCTCACGTGTAGTGGAATGTCACCCATCTACATGACTCAGTGCCCACGCCTTGTGTCACCTGCCGTCCCTAGGTACCCGCTGAAACACTTGCTATGCAGAAAGCCACCCAGCTTAACCCCAATCACACCCGTGACCTGCTCTACTGAGCCTGACCCTCGGTGGGGGAAACTCGACATACTAGGTCCAGACAAAGGAGTACAGAGCTGAGGTGTATATAATATATACTTTATCGTTACGGCAGGTAGATAAAGTGTCTGAATCTTGGAGTTTCTGAAGGCTGCTTTAAAATGTGTCTGAATTTTATAATTTGTCTTTTGCTTGTTCCTTTAAACAAATCAAAATAAGAGAACAAAAGTATGCAGATCGCTCATAGTATTATCAGTAAGATGCTTTGGGAGGAAAAGTATCTACTAGTTTAGTCAGGTATGCTGGGGATGGTCGGGAAAATAATGGTAGCATAGTGTGGCGATCTTGTAAACCTGACAGCCAGTCCATTGGTCTTCTTGTCGTCTACAGAAGACAATACAAGTGGCATTATTCTGAGTTCTCTGAAGTTTGTCAAAGAGATCGACGAGAAGTTGCAGAAATCCCACCGGAACAACACGAAAGCAGACATAAGCTTCCGAGTGACAGCAAAGGTCAGATGTGACAGACCCTGAAGGAGGATGGACTTACATTGATGTGAGACGATGATGCGTCGATGATAATAACAACTAAGATTCTTTGACGGTCTGGGAAAGAAAGATGTTCATTCCAGAAAAATAAAAAGTAGCGGAGGGTGGCTCACAAAACCCAAACATTTTCTTGGGTTGATCTGGCAGTAGTTGCCTCTGTCATGTCGAAACTGCCTTTTCGCACGTGACAACATACTGTCATCGCGTGACATTTACTGTCGTGTCCCCACAGTCTTATCACGAACATATACATTTATTTTTATGTCACGACCACATATTGTCATGTCACGGCGACCTTGTCATGTCGTGACCACAGTTTGCCCTTCAGATAACATTGTGATGTCCTGACCACACACTGTCCTGGTGGTGACCTCATCCTGTCGAGACTACATACCGTACTTGACATAAACTCGGAAGTGTCGTCATGTCAATGCAGTGTAGATAAAACAGGGAGGGCAAAGATTTCTCCTCGCGGGGCGGTCTCAACATTCTAAAGTATGCGGCAGGCCGGTCACATACCTAAAACCCTCGCCGTGACTACACAACCAACCTAGCGAAAATGGCATGGAAGTGCTTACATAATGATGTTCACTTACCCAATTGGATGTGAAAAGTGAAGATGACTAAATTAGCTCACAATAAATTGAAACCTTCTTTCCTTTGAAGCCATCCGCCGCCGAAGCTCTCTCACAGCTCAGACTAATTATTTATTATTTTTTTACTTTGTTAGAATGTTACGGACTGATGATTTCTCATACTAAGTCGTATTTAATAAATTAATTTTCATCCATATTAACATAAGTTAAATTTTAAACAATTATTAAAACAATTTCACTTCGCTGACTCGCCGGTCCATAGAAGCCTGCGTGCAGTATTGGCCCACCCCTGAGATAAAAGAATCATGTTCTTTACTAAGACTCCAGTAGTGTGACATCGTCTGTTAAGGGGGTCTCATGTTTCTCCTTCGCAATAATTGGCTAATATATAAAACACATCGCCTGCCCCTGTCCCTACATCCTATTTGTCGCATGCTGTTGTAACCTGCTCGGTCACAACACCCTGGATCCTGCCTCCCCTCCTTATCTATTTCACACTGAAAAAAATTAGTTAAAAATCATAAACATGCATCAAGTGTAAGCTTTGGACAATTCCACCCACCTCCGACTCAAGTCGACAATCTAAAATGCGATGATAATATGCGAACACACTTCTAAAGTTGAACTACGCCCTACTTGTAATGGCTGATCCAACTCGCCCACCGCATCATGCAAATTTATTTGTTCATACACGCAGGCGGTTCACGGCGCATGCGCAGGGGAAGCAGGTGGGAAATGAAGGCAGCAGGAGAGGTCAAGTAGTCCGTTGCTAGGCTCCCATCACGTCCTACACAACAGACATACTTTAGTTGCCTGAGAAAGGTGACAAGATATAAATATTCAAGGCGTGACCCTCCCTAACTTTCCTCCAAGCAAGGTCTGACGTCATGGTAAACAAAGGCCGGCAGCCATCTGTTAACATCGTCGTTGATTATCTCGTAAAACGAAAATGAGATCCCCCATTTTTGATGTGTTGACGAGGTTGGCACAAAAGGGACAACTCTGGAAGCTAGACAAGTAAAATGAATAACAACAGAGGATAAATGAAAAGAAAACAGCTCTGGCACGAAAGGAATCTTCTACAGAAGACACCAAAGCAAAGCGACCCTAGGGTGTATCCAACACGCGGTGCGCAAAGTAAACACACAGTGACCCCCAGGGGGCAAAAGGTCTGCAAAGTTCACATCTGCAGTTAGTTAACATCAACAGACATTTACATAAAGCGACCTTCATGTTTTATCAATTATATATGTGTGTGGTTTCCAGGGAAATTTGAAAACTGCTAATTCTCCAATATTCCTCATGTAACATGTAGCATCACCACACCTAAATACATGCGGATGAGTTGTTAACTCCCTTGACACTGTACAGGTTACCTCCCCTAAACTGCAGATATCGACTTCCCTCAAACACGTGCTCATACTTCTTGATGTATAGCTCAGTTGTTACACTGTTATGATTGCGTATGTTGTTTGTTATTAACCGTTTTAAACTGCCGTATGTCTACAACCTGTTTTGATGCGTTAATTTTACGCCGACATCAACCGAGGCTTTATCCGGGCGAGGTATATCCCAGCCCTGTAAACAGATGCTACCTGACAGTCATCATACCTGTGTACACCTGTCTATGAAGTCTAGCTGTATAGATTATTAACGTGTATACCAATGAAAATAACGATTGTTAATTATTACGAATGTCCACGGAAGATAACTTTTTTGGTTAAAAATCGCCTTAAGCTGGAATATAAGCCTTCTACTCTCATACTGAAAATAGCTTTTTTTTTCTCAGGTCGCATTAAAAAATAGATGAAGTGGCACTTGATCTCCATAAAGGATGAGCGGGAAGCAGGCGACTGTTGCGATAGAGGGTGTGCCAGGTGTCAGAGGCTTGAATGACGCAAAGCTCTTGCCGTCCTTGGGAAGTTGGTCGCCTCCCCTGACGTCTGCCAAGATTAACTTGATCGAGCCCCTGTCTACCTGGCTACACGCCTGTCCGCGTGATCTCGTCGTGTCATGTCTTTTTTCTTTCTTTTTTCTTTTTCCTCCCTGAGAAGTCGCAGTCTGAGAAAGAAAGAAACTGAGTTGTAGCTTTTATGCACTGGCGTGTTTGCGCGTGCGCAAACGATGTTTGATGACGAAAGTGCAGTTTGTTTTAGGTGAGCCAGCTGCTTGTTGTAGAGAATCTTCTCAGTTGCTACTCTCTGAATATTTGCAGGCAAGGGACTGAATTCGCTGATGAATCAGTCAACCAATTAGTCATAGCCAATAATTTTCTTTTAATTCAGAATTTTCTAAACTGTTCCTTATAGGTGAGTACCGTTGCTCCCCAATTTTCTTTGTTGCTGATTGTGTCTTCGATCACCAGCTTTTCTTGAAGATGTGGTCAGGATTAATGTTCCTGACTGACACGCTTGTCTCCCTGCACAACCAGCTGTCTTAGTCATTTTTGTCTCCTTTTGTAAATCTGGTCTCACAGTGCACTTTGAAATCCTCGGCAAAAGTATTCATCTTTTGTCTATCAACGCCTGAGAGTGTGCTGTCCTGATTTTCTCACTGCCTCCCCTACCCTTCCTCATGTCCATCCCTCACTGCTACGTGATGAGCCTGCTGTGTTCCTCTCCCGCCAAGAACATCATCTGTTTCTGGGAAATCAGGCTTCCTTGTCTCCCGGACAGACCGAGACTCGAGTCGCCCCGCAATCCGTTTGGTCAGTGCCTGGGCGAGACTAAGACTGCTTCTTAGCGAGCGGAGGATCGTTCTAGTCTTGCAAGGTCGCCTCTTATCCCGGGGATTAAGTATTCCAAGGGTCTGTGGCAACTGTCCCTCCGGTGCGTGCACGGCGTGTCGGCCAGAAGCACATCTGTGTGCGCGTGGGTGTCAAAGGAACTTTCACTCTACCAGCCTTGTCTGTCGGAAAAAGTAATTATTTATCTAATTAACTTTTATTAGAATTAGATTATCTAATCGTCGTTTCTTTCATCACTTGCGTGGACAGCATGGACCATATAGAAACGGAATGAGAGAGCAAAGAGATAAGACAGAGGGAGAAGTTCGCTGTTGTTGCTGAAAACAAACCCCAGTATGTAAAACTCAAGGATACAGATATAAAGATTGTTTTGCCTTTTTTTTCGTTGTTGTTGAAATAATGTTATAAAGTTTTGTAAGGACCACAAATTTGTGGAAGATCGGAGAAACAATAACGACAAAGAAAAGATACAATATTTCAGAAAGAGATTTGAAAATAAAAACCATGTTCAATGGATCTTACTTAAATAAAACTTCTACATGCACCTACTTCTTGGTCACCGAAATACTGTTATTGTCTTATTTAATAGTGCACCGTCATAATAAACTGAAACCGAGAAATATTAAAAAATCAGGAAGATGACCCCTGACAATAAAAGACACCAACACAAACTCCAACCACATGAGACAAGACAACCAACAACGTGGCTACTCGATGAGAAGCAGTTACCGCGCCTGGGGCACAATTAAACGCAATTAGTTCGCACTCTATTTTAATTAACGTGGCACGTGCAGTCCCTCCAACCCGAACTAACAATTGCAGTAACGGGAAGGGAAGCCAGGAAAGATAACCTCTCCAGCTCTTTTCAATCTTCCACGGGAGGGTCCAGCTGCTGTGATGAGGACGCAGGCGGACGAAGCGTTGTTTCTCTCGATGGAAAAAGACCCCTCGGCCAAAGACCCTTAACTCGACAGAGTTGCCTTAGAGAGGAAGGTGGTGTGTGTCTGGATGGGGAGGGGGGGAAGGGGGGATAACTCTGAGGGTCGCATTTCATGACGTCTGCTGACCTGGCACACGAGGAAAGGAAAGCCGGTCTTTCCATGACAGAGAGGACAGACTGACATTGTGATGGGAGCCCCTAACGTTTGTCAGCCAATCGCTGGCCAGCATCCGGAGCTGGCGTTTCCTGGTGCAACAACAGAAGGCTGTCGTCATCGTGTCATTGTCCTTTTTTGTGTCAGGAAGTGACATCAGCATCAAACTTTTGAAGGCTTGCTTTCATGGCATTTAACGGACACCACATGCTACTTTCAAGTTTCTATTGAGGAGTAAGGTGCCTAGTGTGATGGGGGTGGGGATGGGGAATATGTTCAAGATGCTTGTCTCCCTTTGTTGCATCAGCATGTGGTTTATCTCGGACTTTCGCCAGAATCATAGTGCGCCCCCCAGTGGAGACGGCGAATAAAGTAGAGGTTAGACTGCTGAGTAGTTGACAACTGAATTTTGTGTGTGTGAGATATACTGATATACTGCAATCTATCGAAACATTTTCCTCGGTATCTGTACACATGTGTTTGACTTCTATTAAGAACTAATCGCCTGGTCGTCAGCCTGCCGCGTGGTGGCGCTATGGTTTCAGCTGAACAGCGAACGTGCATACACGGCTGTTCACATCTTAACATGACCGGCAGATTATTTCTAACATTTTTCTGGGAGCTACAACAGTGTGACACATGGTAATGGACGGTTAGAGATAGCATTGAGGGCGCCCAGAGTGGGCGGGTCGAAACCTACTCCTACCCACTTAGGAACGTCAGAGAAATGCAGGGCAGGGCAGCCTGCTCTTCACCTGGCAACACCATGACCTCGTGAGAACAATGGCCATGCCATGCGAGTCCCCTGCCATTGCCTGACCCGAGACTAACTAGCCTGACTGACAGCAACAGCTTGTAAAACAGTGGTGGACCGTTGTTTCGCTTCACATCTCGAAGGCAGAAACGTTAGAAGGGTTGTTGCTAGTCGAGAAAAGTGCAAAAGCTCCGAAACTCCGGTACCTCCAACCCCCACTGTATCAGAAATTGTATTGGCAAACAATATGTTGACCTACGTGTTTAAGTCCCTAATCATCACCCCAAACCATTGCGCTTCACTGACTCTAACACCTAGCTTTCACAAAGGTGTGTAGAAATGGACTGGAGGTGTGCAAGCTGTGCATCTTTCCTCCACAGCTACAGCCAGAAACTTTAAATATACTGTATATCATCTTTGCTACAATCACCAGAGACCTCAAGAGAACTGCACCACTCCTTCTCTGTGCCCTTTTTAATTGTCGTGACTGAAAACGATCTTGGTGTCTCGAGGTGCTCTCCTCAAACATTATCTTAGAATGTAGGGCGTTAAGGTCATAGGCTAACGAGGTCAAAGGGGATCGGCAACCATTGTGGCAGCGTGTCCGGTCAAGCAAGCGAACAAAGACAATATGAAAAGGTGATTTATTTTATTTTGTAATTTTTGGAGGTGTCACGTACGTTCACGGAACGATACAGATATACTGACATCGGCTCGGCGTTCTCTGTAACATTTTGAGGAAAGAAAGTCCACCAGCTGTCCCTGATTCTAACTGTCCCTTCTTCTAACCTTTCTACTGCAGTCCCCTACTCGCAAAGGTCGGCATTTTGAGAGGTCGTACAACAAAAACACGGGTAAGGGTCCCGCAACAAGCCTGCTGCAGCAACAAGCTGTCTGCCTCAACTGCCGCAAACGATGTTTTCATGTCGACTGGCGAGAAGGACCCGAGTCTGACAGGTGGAGATAAACGTATCGAACTAACGCCGCGATTAGCCATGTCCTACAGGGTCCCCGTAATGTTTGTCTTCCCCTAGCGGGGAATTCTGTAACAAGGTAAAAGAGAAAACTCCTGCTCGTTGCCTGGTTTCGCTTATTGATCTGGCTTTGGTTGGAGGTTAGGAACTTGGCCTAACTTGGGGAGGGGGTGGACCGGGTAGGGGGCCGTTACTTGGGTGGGAGGGGAAGAAAAAGAGGGAAAGGTGTTGGAAGTGCCCGGGGACTTACCCTTGTCGAGTTCAAATGCAAGCCTCGCTGTCTTAATTTCGATTGTTAATGATTACAGATGTTTTGCTTGATTTTTATCAGTGTCTGTGCCATCTTCGTTACGTGTGTGTATGTGTGTGTGTCCCGTTGACTCCTAGTCGTCACGTTGTTGTCATCATCCACGTCGTTAGAAGCGAATGCTATGTGCACTCAGTCACAGAGGTAGCCTCATTTGCGAATGGTATTGATAGGTCATGCTCGTCTCCATCGGGAGTTAAGGACACCAGAGAGATTGCCGTTTGTCTGAGAGCCTTCTCCTCTTCATAGCCATCCTCCTCTCCCTTCTCATGATCTTCGTTTCTAGGCGACTGCATTAAAAAAATGTTACAGCTTTTTAGAAACTAAAGAGCTTTGCTGTCTGCTTTGATGTGCTCGACTGGTTTGCACAGCAGCAGCTATCCCCTCCCACATTCCCCATGGATCCTATCTCCTCATCTCCTCCCTCAACATCCCCACCAACCTGGCAGTGCGGCGTGGTGTTTGATCAGCCCGGTCAGCTGGTGCGGAAGTGGCCGTTCGCGCGTACCTCAGTGACGTCACTCTTCGGGTCCTTCCACCTTCCCTCCCTTTGCGACCCCATCAGCCGCAGACACGTGACCACACCAACCTCTCCAGCTTGGATACCGTCTGTCGCACGTGCATGGCACTGGGATTGCACGTGCACGGCGGGTGGTGGGTGGGAGTGAGTGGACGGGAAGGTGGTAGCTGTCCTCCCTACCATGAGTCGTCCTCTCGCAGGATTTTTGCAGAGACGTAGACCGCAGGCCGGGAAGTTAATTCCGAATCCGGCTTTGAACCAGAAATGAGGGGGAGTGGAGGAAAGGGGGCTTGAACCGTTGGGAGAGGTTTACGCCTGAGACGTTAGATCGTAAACAGCCAGGCAGTAGAAAGCCGGCTTGATGTTGATGATGGTGCTATAATTAACAGCATTGACTATGACGTCATCGGGAGGGGAAGTTATTTTTAGCACCTCGTCCTTTAGCTTATTTATGTCTGCACTGAGTCGCTAGAGGGCAACACTGTGACTTACAAGTGAGTGTTGTTGGCGACAATAAAAACATGTGTATGCCGAGCTCAAAGTGCGGCGAATATGGTGAGCTCGAGGAGATTATAACAAACAGTTCATACGACTATGTTTTTGTTGTTGTATACATGCACTTATGCAAAAAAATTTTTTTTTTAAGTATGCGCCTTCAGAAATTCAAGCCAGTGTCATTAAAAGCTTTTTTTAATTTCTGCACTCTGCGCCCTCACGTGGTCATACCACCCTGTCATTAGCGCTCACTGCAGTATTGTGAGAGGCCAGAACGTCTGTACTGACACGTCACCCACCCACCCCATCCCCCACTTTACGTCGGCAGCTTCGCACTTAACCTTTGACCTGCAAGGACACAACGAACCCGCTGGAAGCCCCACGCCCTTGAGCTGGCGGGGCTCACTGGCTTCTTTATGTTGAGCGCATCGTGACGTCACAACTGGTGACTCAGCAGGAAGTGCACGTCACCTTCCGCCCACTAAACCGCTTGCCACCGCTTGTGCGAAACGTTGAGGCCGACGTATCAATCGTCTATGAGTTTTCCTCGACCTTTGACCTAATATTTGGCACGGCGAGAAAGAGGATTGCATGGCCATACATGGCTTGCTACTGTTAAAAAACCTCACTTTGCTGAAGTGGTCTCAAAGCCGTCAGGTGGCGTGAGGAGGCCTCCTCCCTATTAAAATAACACACTCCTCAGGTGAGCCGCGAGTCGCCGGTGTAAATGACATTGTGAACGTTTGCTTGTTTAGGGCCTACAGACACTGTCAGCAAATGGGTCATTTTCCAGGTCACCTTTAGGACTCTGATGGTGAGAGACTTTGTAATTCTTGGTCAAGATGACATTAAAAAAACCACAATCATTGCTGGTTGTAGCAGATCACATTAATTAATCAAAGCTTCAGCCCTCATCCAAAAGATTTTGTGACATTAGCGTCTTCACAAACCTGAAATAAGCCAGAAGAAGAAGCGAAAAATTAGAGAGGCACCCAAACAGAGACGGAATGGAAAGAGATACCGTTGCATTTGATTATTTTTTTTAAGAATTATGGATGCTAATTGCAAAGCACAAGCTAAATCCAGGGTGAACATAAAAACAGGACATTGAGACTACACAATGCTGGTCACATTGACATTTACTTGCTTTGAGTGTGTGACACTTCTGACAGAGCAGCACGGATGTTGCCTCTCCCCCTACGTACAGAGAAACGATCAAAATGTGTGTGCGTGGACACATGCTTTATATGTGTGTTAGAACATTAATTAGTTGTGTGGTGTTTGCACTCCTCTGAACCGTGAGCACAACTCACAAAGTAGCTAACTCGATGACTAACGCACAGTTGTCAGCTAAACTGCTGATGAATTACTTGTTGCACACGTCATCCTGAGAGCGCCTGTCTAAACATTACATTGCCGGACTCGGGAAAGTCTCGTCAAAGTCCTCAAGTCACGAGATTTGCACAAAGTCGCCATTTTGGGAACCCAGATCTTCGCAAAATTGCAGATGGTCATACCTAAGTTCTGACTTTTAAATATCATCAACACAAGGTCCTACGCACAAACAAACATAACGTAAACAATATCCGGAGGTCAGATGATAAAACTTTCTCTCTCATTCCTTTTGATCGCCACGTGGCAATATACTCACTCTCTGGCCTATCAGCAAAGCGGTACACGGGCGACACTGAGCGGCGTGCTGGCTCCGCGCTTTTTTTTGTTTTATCGCAGGTTTCTTCCGAGTTTCACGTGATGACATACGTAGTGTTTGCAAACAGCACATGCACGTGCGAGAGGGAGGGAGTGAGGGAGGGAGGAGGATTTGTGGGGAGGAAGTCGCGCGGCACTTGTCAGCGAAGGAGAGATGCGGAGGAGGCCGGTGTCTTGCACTAGCTTATCGCCAAGGGAGGAAAGGCACACGCCGCCTGATGGCAGCGGCTGATATCCTAGGCGCGGAGCTTGATATCTTGCCCGGAAGGGGAGGCAGGAGGAAAATGTTGCAGGTTGCGACTGATGAGCGTGCATTTTTAGTCCTCCTCCCCATTCCCAGTCCCGTGCACCTGCCGTAGTTGCCATGACACATGTTTTGAGGCCCCGCTATCTCTTGCAAAGGGTGCGTGTTTACCTATACCTACCTGTGTCCGTGAGGGACTAAAAAAATAATTACACGTGAGCTGTCAGCCGTCTTGAAGTCACGTGATATATAGCGTGAGAAGCACGAACATGTAGCTCTGTCACTGTATGAACAAGAGTGGAAGCAGTGTGAACAGGGGCGTTGAGCAAGAAGGTAGCAGTGTTCTTGTAAGCAAGACTTGAAGTGCTGTAAAGTAAACAGGGAGGAGTACAAGCCAGAACACTGCTTGTGGGGGAAATATTAGGTGATGCAAGCACGCAACTTGGAAACAATGTTGATGTCCACTTCAACAGAATGCTCTTTTTACAACCTACACAGGACCATAGATGCCGTTCTTAACTGTGCAAAGTGAGGAAGCTTCAAACCCTTGGAAATGTCACCAACTTCCACTGATGTGTTTGCAGAATATTTGCAGACAAGTTTAGACAGTTCAGCAGTTCAGGTCGAGGGTCTAATGCTCCAAACGTTCGCGCCACATCATTGATTCCTGTGAACTTCACGCACAACTTCGCCAAACTTGCTCCAACTCTGGTTGACATTTTGTAGGCTAAACACGAGCCTGTGTGATTATCAATGTGTATCTGAAAGAGGATGCTTAGATGATAGCTTCCTTGTTTCCCTTTGTCCTTTAGTTCTGTCTACACTAAGTGTTCAAGTGTCTACACGAAATTGTCAATTTTTTTGTACCACTGTTAGTTTTCCCTCTAGCGCTCATCTCAGGACAACGAAAAAAAAAAAAAAAAAAAAACCAAACAAAAAACAACCCACACGCACAAATATACAGAAGTATCGTGTTTGTGTCCTTACTCCAATAAAGATTTGCACAGATGTTTTCTAAATTCAACAGTGTTCTCGACCTCAGCTACAACTGTTAAGGCGCTTAATGACGGGTACAAGCAATCTTGTGGAAAGAATTATGTTCTTTGAAAACGCGCGCAGGAGAAGTTGAGGGCCATAAACATTCGTGGCTCGTCCAGGCAGTCGTCGTTAGAGCCGATGGACAGCTCATAACCCGACCTTCGCCGGTTTGATTTACAGTCGTAGGTATTGTTGGAAGTGGTTGGCATTTCCTCGCGTCTTTGTGATCGCACAATGCTGATGGCACGTGCAGTCAAGGGGAGATCATCATTCACGCTGTCGTTGCCCAGCACGTGCACGCTGCATACATTGCCCTTGACTTGTTGACATAACCTGCCAGGTCGGAACAATGGGCCGGACCGTCTGAGCCTGGTCGCCACGTAGGCTATGGCATGTCAGCTGATATCAGCGTCACTTCCGGATCGGTCCAAGCCGTTAGTGTTTTGCACAGATTTGAGCAAACACTCAGTGTTTTGTCCCGCGATGTGCAAGCTTTTGATGTATTATACCGACTTGAGCCAGCTGTCGATGTATTGTGTCTGTCTGAGCAAGGCTCTCCCGACTACTCATGAAGATCGATTTCAATGATGTTGGTATTGATTGTATTTAAATTTTGGTGGATCATTCCTTTTTGTTAACGCAGCTGCTGTAGCTTGTTTGGAACTACTCAAGAAAATTTGTTGGTGTGTCTACTAAAGTGACTCCTTTTGATGGTTTTTTTTTCCTAAAAATTGAACCAGCCTTCTGAAATTAACTTTTTCAAACCGGAGTGACATCAGACGCTCGCTACCTGAAGAAGATCGATGATTTGATTCGTCACATCAACATCACAGTCTGTTAATCTTCTTTTTTGAATTTAAAACCAGTCTTATTGTATAAAGATTAAACCAGTCTTAACAGGACTCCTGGGCCTACTTGAGTTTAGAAATCAAGCCAGCTTTCTTTTGACACCAGACCAGCCGGTCTTCTTAAAACATTAAAACTGTCGTTCATCCGGCATTACTCCAGACGTAAAAGGCAAATGGAAGTCGAATTGTTAGAGGGAGTAGGAAGAGAAAATCGAAGAGAGAGAGAGAAAGAGAAAAAGTCGGATTAAGGATAGAAGGAGGTAGAATAAGCCCAAAACTAAGTTCAGAAACTCTAGCTGAACTCCTTAGGCAACGGGCATCCATTTCAAAAGGGTTGCACGGAGATTTGTTTCCAGAAAGGCAGGGAGAAACTCAGTTGCTGCTTGTATCTGAAAATATTTCTCTGTCAACATCTGTGGCCCGCAGACCAAACGTTTTATAAGAAAACTGACATTAATTTTGACATTTCTTTGACCTCAGTAACTTAAGTCCAACTCGCAGTTTGCAGTCCACAATGTATTATTTTCATCTTATATTATGTTATATTTTTATCTGCCATTGTGCACAGACGGTAGGCATATCGAGTGCACCGCACAGAGAGGACAAAGTCGGTTTAACTGCACACGCGCGCGGCAATAAGTCTTCAGATTACATGCAAATCATCTGCAGAACAGGTTCCATCTCTCTGGCATGGCAAGAGTAGGGAGTTTTGTGGTGCAATTGTGTGAAGACTTTTAGCATTGTGTTGCGACCAACGAAATTGCTGGCTATCGATGATGGCCTCGTATGTCTGTTGACTGTTTTCGCAGAAAGAATTAATGCGAGTTGCCCGGATTTATGGTCGAATCCCCGTCAGGTTCTGTGCTCAGGACTAGAGTCGAATGCAAGACGTTCGCAGCGATGTAAATTAAAAAGAGATTCTTCTTATCGGTTTCGGGATGGATGACCATTTTATTTGATTCCTAATGTTTTCCAATGTTATGTGGGTGGGTGTCACGTGGCTTCGCTACAGATGATGCTATTGCCCCATGGTGGCACAGACCATGTTTCTCTCTCACAGATGATTTATTTGACCATAACAGACCTTTTATATATAGAAATAATTTGTATTTTTATATTTATGCATATTCTCTAACCACTCGATACACACACACCTAGAGGATCTGTTGCTGGCTCACCAGCCTGCTGTACGAGTGACATTCCTTGCTTTCAATGTTCAACCCGCCATGTGTCCTCAGAACAAAGGACCATGAAAACTCACGCCTGACTTCTCTCGGTTTGGCAGCAGCTGAATAATCTGAGTTTTTACCGAAAGAAATATTGGCCTTATTGTCTATCGTCAGTCAGGGTGGCATGGAGTGCGACTGATATCTCTTAACTGTTCCTCGACTGACTGGTGTTTGTTCTGACTGCTCCCTGGCTGCACCGAGTGAATCAGAGCCCACAGTCTCTCACAAACATTCATCGATTGTGTAACTCGTGTGATTAAAGACCATTAAATGTTTATGGTGACGGGCAAGACGGAGTGGATTGGATAAAATGCCACAAACCTTTCTTTAACCCTATCCACCCTTGTTTTTATTACCTTCACATAATGCAGGCAGCTTTTGTGTCAGTCTCTCTCCTCCAAATCCTTCTTTTGCCTGCCAATATCAGTCGCTTTGTTGTAAATAAAATATATATTAGTTTTTTTCATGTCCTTTTAAAATTTTTTTGATGAAAGCGTCGAGTGTTGTTTTCCTGTGCTAGAGGGGTAATACAATAAACGACAGATTGATGACCACGATAGTGTTTTGATTAAAACAACAGACGATAGTTCAACAGTAAATAGTATTATAATAATAGTCAATCTATAGTAAAATAATACTTTTGATTGTAGAACACCAGTGGTAATGCTATAAACGATATATTGGGTATACAGCACCACATATTGTTCGTTTAATGCTCCCTACCCTTCCATGGTTGAACTTTTGATGCCGATGACCTTATGGAGAAGACATATTATCCTGTCGCAGCCAGCTTATCAGATTTTTTCCCCAGGTTCACTGGGTAGAAATTAAAGTAATGCAAAAACCAGGTAAGCTTTAAATTATAGGGACATGGGTTGCAGCATTACTTCCCACCGCCTCATTAAGGATCGATGGATAGAATTACCAGCGCGATTTCATCTACCCCGAAACACGCCAAATAAAAATTTTAAGGTGTGCAATCAAGTTTTTCTTGGTTCTTTTACACAGTTCTGCTCTTTTAAGCTTCTTAGAGTGTTTTTGAAGGTCTTTTTACTCGATAATGTGTTTCTGTTCTCGAAGACTAGTGAGATGTCCAATTGATCTTCGCCAGTGAGGTGGTAGGACATTCCAGAAATTGTTTGAGCAGACTCAGTGCTGGTGCGTGCATCCTGCTGATGCTCTCCTGTCTTCATCCCAGACTGTAACATTCGTGGTGCTTGCGCCTGGCCACCCTGTGTCCAATTATGCAGTTACTAGTGTGGTTCTTTCCCACAGTCTATTCCTGGATTCATCAGCGTTTCTTTTCTGGTCCTGAAGCGCGAAAGTAGAAGTTTTATGGTTTGCTTCGAATCACCCTCGCCAGGGGCCGTGTTGTTCGGACTTACCTCCCCTTTACATACCTTCCGTCTCGGTCCACTGACTGCTCCCTTACCCTTGTGTGAGCTCGAAGAGTGCCTCAGTTTGGCAAGGATTTACTCGGCCGCGATCGAAATCTTGTCAAGGCCATGAGTGTAATGGGATTTCTGTCAGTGAGAGATGTCTTCTGCACTTGGCCTATGGCAACGAGCTGAGCATGGGTGTGAGTGGGGAGGGGAAGCGGGGTGGGAGGGTGAAAATTGGTGTTTTACGCCGTCAGCAACCGAGGCTATATCACGGCAAAGCACCCGGCCCTGTAAATCGTTGTCACATCAAGCATGAAGGAAGAGAGGAGTGGTGGGTGGAATCAATACTGCGCTGCTGTTCTATCCAAGCCAAAGACGTGTTGTGGTTGTAACGGCTTCATGAAGTCTTCTTGAAGGGGAATTTTGTGCAAAACAACTTTGCATGTTGTATGAAAAGCAAAAAACTTTGGGAAGAGGCTAGTCTAGTCGTTAGAGCAAAAGCGTTTGAGCCCGGACACGAGTGTTCTGTCCGGTTCGATACCCGTGTGAAGAAACTTATTTTTCCCGGTTGACCCATTTGACTCATTAGAGAGTCGAGGAAGAAAAAGGTAGAAGGGATGGGTACCACTGACCCAAGTTAATGCGGCCTCTTCTTCAAACCTCCCTTCCTACTCCCACCTTCAAGACCTAAAAGCTACGTGGCTACCCTTATTTAAATTCTAGGGTCATGCCTTCCTGCATTTATTGCGTCGAAAAAAAAATCTGAATGTCGTTTATGTACAATTTTTAGTTTCCTTTGGAAAATCGTCGTTGAAGGTTGACACGATGGCTTATGCAGATGACGCACTTTGAGGACCGGAGTTGCTAATAGCATCACGTTTAATCACCCAGCCACACCCCTCCACCCAGCTAGTCTAGTGAAGTACCCCACTACTGGTCTCACTGCAGGTGACACCCTAGTTCACCCAGACTTGCTGACGCGACAGAACGCAGCAGACGGGTGTGATCGTCGCCTTGGCCGCCTTCAGACCACACAGGGTGTTACGAGCGAGAGAGAGAGATGGGGTAGAGGAGGGGGGACGAAAGCAAACTCCAGAGAAAGGTGAGGTGGTGTAAAAAAAGATGCGACAACATTGAGGGATGCAAACAGGATCGGTTATTTGTAACCTTGACCCATTGCTATACAGTCCAGCGCGTCGCCTGCTGACAAAGAGAGAGAGAAGGGTGGAGGACAAGAGTGGCTCAGTCTTGCGCAGGAGAGAACGAATGTATTTTGTTTTCTTTTCTGTTCCCTGAATGGCTGTCACGAGAGCGTTTGAGAAAATCGGCTTCGCTCAGGTCTTCCGATGGTTGCTGCATCGATCACGTAGTCTCTAACGTGACAGCGCCGG
Organism: Pomacea canaliculata; assembly: GCF_003073045.1. Classification (NCBI taxonomy): domain Eukaryota; kingdom Metazoa; phylum Mollusca; class Gastropoda; order Architaenioglossa; family Ampullariidae; genus Pomacea; species Pomacea canaliculata. The sequence continues at coordinate 35,119,725 of NC_037590.1, read as the reverse complement.
GGTCTCGGGTGACGTAGAGGATGCCGTAGGTCGTCAGAGCTGTACTTTGTACGCATTGTAGCCGTCGTCGTTCCCTGAAGTCCTTACCCCCACGACCAGCGCGAGGTGGTGGTGCCGCCATAGACCACGTGCTGGCTAGTCACATGACGTCACCGTCTAGCATCGCGCTTCAAGCAAGGGGCATCAGACGAGTTCTCGCCCTTTTCTCGTGAGCTGCAGCGAGACGAGATGCTGACATAAGATTTCTCCAGTCCGTCCCCACAGGCTCATTCTCCCCCCTACCCACATCCAACCACACCATCATATTACATACAGATCGCATTGATGTAAACCTATCTGCATGATGATGTCCGTCAGACCGGCGTCAAACACCGCTGATGCAAATAAAACAGATTCTTCGCGAATATTTCCTACCCAGCTATTTGCTCTTCTCTCCTGTTCTATTCTGACTTGCTGAAACGAAGACAGTAAATCTACACCTTGCCATAATTAACATCAAAGCACAGCAGCGAACAGTTTCACACCTGACTGGTTTAGGTGCAGGTCTATTTATATATTTTTTTGACCTCAGCATTCAGGCCGCCATTGAGAGTTAAAACCCTTTGTGTACCTTCCTTTTAGGACAGAGAGCTGAGTGCGAAAAGAAGGTTTATTTTACAGGCGAGTAGAAGATTCTCATCGTGGGTGGACTGATGGTGCGATCTGCCGCCCCATGACAGCCACTTCACTTTGTTTCGTGTGGTTGAGAGACACGTCACCACACTTCCGGTGAGGCGTTTACAGGAGGAGTGGGAGGAGCATCGCGAGGGGTTTGAGACACTGACGATAGTCCGCAGCGCTATGGCCTCCCGCAAACAAGTTAATTAAAAAACGCCGGCGATTTCAGATTGCACTCCCACTCAGACATGAAGTTTGTAATTAAGAAGGCATCTGGTTTGTGTCGAACCTCGACCAGGATAGGTATAGTATATGGGTGGTCGATTACTTGTCACTATGTGTTTTTTTTAGATCTCGTCTTGTGTGAGATCCCCCGAGACTAGTGACTTCATGTCCGATTGTCTTGCAATTTCGTCTTCAATAAACGAGAAATGTTTTGTTCTTTACAATCGTTCGGGTTCCCTTTACGACCGAAGAATGCTGTATGATGAATGTAACCCCCAAGACAAAATTTTACTCTTTTATGAATGTAACTCTTTGTAAGTTATGGATAATACTTATGTCTTCCTTTGGCTTGTCTGTGTGTGAAAGTTGGTGCTAATCCATGTCCCGTTTCGATTTGTTTTTGCTGCAGTCGTTTTGAGTTTTTTTCTTGTTCTCCTTCGCCCATTTGGTTCTTTAATTTTTATCGCCAGGGGCACCGCCTTTTGGGTTTGACAGTAACGGAAACCGTCGAAGAAAATGCGAAAAACATTTCCCGAGGCACGACAAGGGCGGTGACTCGCTCGAGAGCCAAGAGGTCACGCGAGACATGTCAAGTGGAGAAGTTGTTAACTTACATACGAAGTTGAAAAAACAGACTTAATACAGTTGTAATGACGTAGGACCGCTGGAGGCGGTCGGAAGCTGCAAGTCCTGTTCGTTGTTTTGTTTTCCAATCGATTTTAACGACATTTGAGTCGCAAAGCTGCTGCTGCTGCAGACGACGGAGTTGTTGCTGCCACGTTGTAGACTTCCTGTTTATGTTTACCGTTTTTCCTCCGTCCTTCTGTCCTGTTTTTAGAACCAGCGTGGACTTTTAACCATGTGACCCCGTGACGTCATAAACATCAGTCATGCCAGCCAGACGCATCAGCCGGAGACGAGCGTGGTGGCGATGAGCTGCAAAACGGATTTATGTGTTATTTATGTGGTGCAGACGACATATAACTTACCGTGTTCAGTTTTTTTCCCATCTTTCAGACGAAAAACAAGGCAATTTTACAGCTGATGCAAGGAAAGAGGAAAATGCAAGCTTCGGATTGCAGGAATAGAATGTAAAAGGTAGACTGGTTGATGTTGATGACGACAACGACGATGATGATCATCTCAGAAGAGGAGAAACTGTGACAAGGGAGGAAGGAGTGAAGGATGAAGAGAAGGTAGAATCGGGAAATCAGTTGACTGACAGAGAGAAGTATAAGATGTTCTGCCACGTTGGCTCCAGATAAACAATCACTCATCAGCTCGCGGAGTACTTTTCACCTACGCTATACTCTCCACTGTTACATATAAACTTGTTGGCTCCGAACCTCAATATCTTTAGATTATTTTATTATACTACATGTTTTATTCCAACACGAGACCTCCAGCAACAGCAGCAGAGGCAGTTTGAAAAAAATATTCGAACAGCCAGACGAGGATTTCAGTTCATGTAGTACAGCTCATTTTTTTCGTGGATATAATAATAATTCCAGGGAGAGATTTTAATCTCAGCAGTAAATCAGATATTACCTGCACGTAACATTCCGCATACCAGCGAGGTGGGACAGAATATACAATGCGGCAAACACGCAGACACATTTACACGATGAGAAAACTTCTCAAGAACTACTTGAAAAAAAAACAACAACTTTACTTAACGAATGAATCTGCTTCACTTCTTAAAATGTTAAACGGGTGTCACCATGGGTGCTGCAAGCTATCACGCTCCCATGGCCCAGCAAAGAAATCTGAATCAAATAACACAATTTAAATAAAAAAACCAGGCCAGAAAATGCCCCCAGACTGTAACATCTTGTGTAGAAGCTGTGTTACAAGACAGGGGAGACCACCGCTGGATGGCGTGAGCGGATCGATCATCTTTTGTTTATTCTGATTGTTGTTGCCAAACATTCTGCAGGCCACAGTCTTTTCATGCCCCACCGGCCATGCATATCCCCGCAGCCCGCTGCCAAACGATTTGTAAACCCGGCAAGGACGAGAGAAAAGTTAATTTATTATGTGGTTTTGTTGAAGACTCACGTTGGCAGGAACCGTCTCTGGTCTATAAATAGACACTGTAACTTGACGTCATGTGCTAAAAATAGAGCACGCCGAGCATACACCCTGGTTCGTACCGCGACGAGAGGACTCGCAGGTGTTTGCATGCCATGGCATGCCGGGTATATGTTAAGAAATCCAATTATGCTGTGACACGCAAACAATAAAAGATATTTATGAAGCAGATTGTGTTTGGGGCCCGCGTTTACTGAACTGTGATTGAGTGTCTGTTTACTGTCTCTCGTAAGCTGCGTACGAAGGATAAATTGCTCTCAGGGCGACAGAAGCCTGAAGCAATTGTACTGGGCATGTGTTGAGAAATGTTTTCCTTCCACTCCATCCCACGCCTCCAATTGTACTTGATGCCTTGACAGGTGGAACTGGGGTGCTGTGTGAACGGAGGATGTGAGGATGAAATCATGGCTGAAAGTCTGGCACGTTTTCACTGCGCAGCTCTAGCGATCGTACTTCAACATGTAGTGTTAAAAATATATCATATTCAGAAGTAAACATTTACATTAATTAAAAAAAAGATGAAGTAATATAAAGAATATATATAATAATTTAAAAATAATAGTGTCCTGATCACATTATTTCTTTTGCCTTTCAACGTGTTCGACATAAAAGCTCACAATTTTTCCTGATCTTTCCACGGGAAAACTGTAAATAAACTACAACGATTTTTTTTTTTGCGTGAACCAAGTTGACGACCAGAATCGACCCTGGTGGGAGGAAGGGTGGGGGTGAACATTTATTCACCAAAAAAAAAAAAAAAATAAAACGGGGATCGTCGCTATTCGCTGAACCTCGTGAACCAAGTTCAGATCGGGAGATGATAACCAGAATCCGACCTGATGATCAAATTTTCTAAATTCTCACACTGAAGCATCGCGGCGGACTGGAGGTGAGTATGGACGATACATCAGGGTAGTTGGTGGGTTGTGGGTGGTGGAGAGGGAAGGGTGGGCTTGAGTGTTAGAACAGCAGCGCTGTAAGTCTAGCTTATGAGGCTAAAGGTGAAACTGCTCTTACCTGCCTCGCTGCGCCGTTTGGATGAGAAAGGCGAAATCTAACAGACAGCACTCTGTTTATGTTGAAAGACAACAAAATGTAGGTGGGAATACTGTGTTGTTGTGCTTTGTTTTATGTACACTTTGTTACAATCAAGTTTAAAAGAAAGTTGAAGCCACAATATGGTAAGAAAATCTCATTGCGACAGTCTAAATGGGTGAAAGGTCACAGGAGGGAAGAGAGGAAGGATAAAGAAGTAAAGATGTGAGGTCACGAACGAACAAAAACCGCAAATAGCTTCTGCTGATCATCTTTCTGTATACTAGTGTGAGAGTGAATAAATTGAAAATAAGGAAAGCAGACCACATGCCCAAGAATAACTCGAGATCCCACAAACAGCATCAAAGCAAAAAAAGAAAACAACAACAACAACATAAAAAAACAGCAACAACAACAACAACAAAACAAACAAACAAAAAACAACAAGAAAAAACCAAACAAAAAACAAAACTCCCCACATAAAAGCCACATGTAAGGAAAGGCACCAAATTAAAATGAAGTAGTGTCTCAAGGCATGAACTAAAAGTCTTACAAACACTGATGGATAGTAATGTACTGCTGCTCGGCCATTAAAGTCAGTCAACAGTATGCTGTAGCAATGAGGTGGAAAACAAACAAGTGGTCTCATTGACCAGCGCTTGCTGAGACAGTTTCTCCACGACCTAGTCAACGTGAGACTATCGGCCTGCTCTCTATTACAGGTAAACTTACAGGTAAACTTGCAGGTGTGCAAGCTCTTTCTTGCTGTGGGATCGTAGAGCGTCGGGCGTTAAGAGAAATGTATCTTAGACAGAATATATATCTTATCAACGATCACGATCAGGTATATGTGTGTGTGTGTGCGTGCGTGCGTGCGTGTCTGTGCTTGTGTGATTGAGACAAAAAATATTTCTACGAAGGTCGCCTGTGGTTAGCGACCTTACAGGCTGTTATTACCTATTTAGGTAGGTGTCACTCGAATGTTTATTGTAGGGAGTGTAAACCACATCTGAACCACCACCCGTCTACAGCAGGATGGTTTAAGGTCACACATAGTAGAGTGAGTAAACATCGCAGCACGTGGCACTTAAATGTAGAACTACATCCGGGGACTCCGCTGTCCAAGTCACGTGCCTGTACCTTACACTGCGCACGTTGTACATGGAATTGGCTCTTGCTATTCTAAGTCTGTGTGTATAAGGCTAACAGGTGCCACTCTCTACCGATGTTTACATCAAGTCTGGTTGGTGACATTAACCTGTGACGATGTTGTAGTCGAGGGTGCCTGTCTTCTGTTTGTCCCAGTTTTGCCTTATTTTATTCGCGACACGTGGTCCCACTGTGTATGACGGATACAAGAACCAGATGTTTCTAAACAGATCTTTAACATGCACGATCGGGGACAGCTTTTTATTCTCGACTCTCCCCACCCCCACCCCTTCTGACACTCATTCAACTCATTCTTTTCTTTCTTTCTAATGTCAACGAAGTTGGTGACTATCAGGCCATCTATAACCATGTCTGGTGATGTCGGAACATTGAGTTGTGTTTGAAGGTTTTTTAAACTGTTTTTGCAGACAGCCTACTGTGTCCCACAGCTGATGCTGACAGCTACAATGGCCATACAGAGATGCAATATTTGTAACAGAAAATAATCATGCCTTATTTATCAGGATTTCTTTGTTGGAGGTTGGGACAGCTGCCAGTCAGCTGAAGACAGAAGCATCCTTGAACAGGTGGTCTGTCTGTAATGCAATAGAAAATCTCTATAGACATGTACGATAGAAATCTCCATACACTTACATATTTGATATAAATCTCTAAACACTTATATGCACCCTCGATACATTTACATCCAACTCCGATACACTGATATACAATGTACAATATCTAAACATTTTAAGCAATATGCAATCTCTATACACTTATGAAGATCCCTAAACACATATCATGTACAAGACATAATGTACACAACTCATACAATGTACAAATTCTTATATACAATCTATAATAATCAGCTAGTCTGCCTGTCCTATCATGTATATGTCAATGCCTTCAAAAGATACAGGGTCTTAGGTGTTCACCTGTCTACCTTGCACACACATAAGCTGTCTTGTACATCTGTGTGCGCGTGCATGTCTGCAAACATTCATATGGTCCACGTGCACATCTCTTTATCTCGAACACATATCATCCTGTACAGGTATCCACGTCTTTTATCTTCAAATACAGAGAGCGGTTTCTTACAGTCTTGCATTCTTCTAAACCTTGCTGACGACAGAAAAATCAGGTGTCTCTCTCTCTCTGTGTCATCTTGGTCTTTGATGTCAGATCAGGTGTAAGTGTCTGGTCTGCTGCAGTCACTAAAAAAAAAGAGAAGACAAGGAACAAGAGGATTAAAAAGGAAGGCAAGGAATAAGAAGCGTGTTGACGATTGTAAATGTCTTGTCTGTTCTAACACCAGATCGTATTACTCGCAAGCTTCTCATCAAGATAACCCGAGCTCGAGTCCACGTGAAGAAGAAGGATATTGTGTGACTCGTCCACACAGTGTTTTTCTTCTTCCCCCTCTCTCTCTCACTTTCTATCTGCTTTCACTTTCAACCTTTTTATTTTCATCGCCTGTTGTCACCGACTGGCAAGGGCCACTAGACAATTGCGGCTGAAATTCGATGACCAATTACATACAATACCCGTATGTTGGTTAACGTTTCAATTGTTTAAATTTTCTTTTTCAGTAATTGTAGACATAGGGTTTTATACTGTTATATTCTGGAGAGTTCAACACTTTAGAACTAAAAGAAGCTTGACTAAGACTACTTTGATAAATCGTCTTCAGCCGCAAAACAGGAAATGTCCTTCAGTAGTTTAATATTCGGTAGAATTTATTTTGTCGTTGTTGATATGTTTATTTTTTTTTAAATCCACAACACTGTGATCTCGCCAGACGTAATAAGTGTACAGACGGGGTACAGAAAGTTGAGAGAACCTCGTGTTTACCTGCTGAACACCTGAAATCTGTCTCGGCCTTGCGAGCACCGAGACCTAGAGTCAGCCTCCTTTCTCTAAGATGGTAATGAAAACCTATTGTGCCCCTCCACCCAGTTTGTCTTTTTTTGTTGGTGGTATCCTTGCTTTCTTTTATTGGCCACTGATGACAATAAGTTCTTTTGTTTCCTTTCTCTCTCCCAGTCGGTTTTTTTATCATGTCCTTCTTTTATGACTCAGAGACCAGGCGCGGTGTTAAACGAATGCAAAATAAATGGAGTGCATGTTAAAGCCTTATTTGCTTCTTTTTTCACCCTGCTTGATTTCACTCCGACACAATTTCTTCCTTTATGGATCCTCCAGCTGTTTTTTTTGGGTTTTAGCTTCAGGAGAGGGTTGGCTAGCGCGAAGGATGGTAAATGATTTCTTCTGTTTTCTCCTCATTCTTTATATGCTTGTCCATTTACAGAGACTTGCCGCGCGTGCGTGATTCAGTTACATGCGCGCTAATGGCACTGAGGGACATCGCTTGAAATGGCAGAGAATTATGGTAGCACTGCCATGAAAGAATTCAGAAAACGAATGATGTTGCCATGGTGTCGGACCTCGCACACTTCCGATGCCGTTTCCACCCTTCCTCCCTCTTCCCTTGTTTGCAAGATGAAAGCCGAGGGGAGAGTAGAGTTCAGGCGTCGATCATCCTTGGGACGCGATCAACCTGAAACTCTATGATTGACTTTTTTGTTCTCTCTCTCTCTGTTCAGCAATCATTTTCATGGATGCTCTTTTCACTTCTGTTATAGATGCGTGTGAGCATACCTGTGCCGATGCTTGAATTTCTTCCTTTTAGGTTTATTTTTGTAAATTTACTTTTTTTGTCGGCGTTTGTCTCTTGCCTACACATACATACAGACATACATGGACTGAGCTTTGCAGACTTTTTTTCACATCAAGACTAGAACCGCCTTTAACGTGTATGATGTTCATCAGAAGCGATCCAGGAAAGATGGAGAAAAAGACGAGAAGGATACATTAAAAAACAACCAAGAGAAAAACAAACTCCGGTGGAATAAAGAGTTCGCTAAGGGGAGATAAGAGCTGCAACCGCAACCTAACCACACGCTATCGATAGCTTTAGCACCTGTGAATCCGGGGTCACGCCAGACGAAGGGGTCAGTGGGGCACCTGTTCGTGCCGCGTGGTCACGTGGTGGGGTTGGAATGCGTGGGTCGCGGCCAGCCTAGAGAGGGCGCACTGGATAGCCTGATAGTCGTACAGACCCCTCAGGCTTGCATACAGGTGACAACCTATGGGGTAGGTCGTGACTCATGAAGTCGTCACTGTTTCTATGCCGCTTTCACACCGACCTCTCCTCCACCTCCACCAGGTACAACACTTCCCCCCTACCCTGCCCCTACCCTGTACCCTCTTCACGTCCCCAGGTTCGCTGAAGTCGTCGACCATGATGGATGTTGGAATCTGCAGTCAAGGACGCTACCTGATCTAACAACGTCGGCGAAAAATGCACTTAACTCTGACAGTTGACCGTCGAGGGCTAAGAGTTGGAGAGTGGGTGAGGGTGTAACTTCGCGCGATCCAGGGTGGAAAAATTACGGGAATGCTACACGAGGGTAAAGGTCGGGAGAAGGGGAAGCCGGGAAAGTGACGCTTTCATTCCTTAGTTTTCTGGTGATGAAACGGTGGATCAGTCTGTCTAATAATGTGGTTGCGGTGCGACTGGGGATAGGCTGGGGGTATACTGGGGTCGCGTGCATAGTGTTAGTAAACAGGCAGTGATTAGATATCTACGTTATTCACGCCTTAATTTCTTTACCCTCTACTCTTATTTCAGAGAAGAGTTATGTTTTATCATGTTTATCACTGTACAAGGCTGCTTTGCACATAGTGGATGTTTTTCTTTAGTAAAAGCTCTTATCGCTTATTTTTATTTTTCTGATACATACCAGACAATGTAAACTTTTAAAAAAAAGTGAAAATAAAAATAAAGAAGGTTGCTTAAGTATTTCCCAAACGTTATCGGCAAAATACCAGTAGACCAAACCATCCACTTCCATCCCTTTTCCAGAAATCCTTCCCCGCTTTTTTCTTTGGTTAAAATCTGTCTCCACGATCCCACACAATAGTTTCTAAAATATCTAGTTGTAATGATCAGGAAAATAATTGGATTCTCCGAAGATTTTCAGACTACAAGGAAAAAAATGAAAACTGAAGTGGTATGGCACATCTAAAAATCAGCAGGACTTGCAAGGATGGTCCTGATGGTACAAAGAAACAAAAGAGGATGTTGACAGACAACATCCAGGAGTGGTCTGGCCTGTCATTCAGCGCATCCCAGAGAATGGCAGAGAACCTAGAGAGCCGGTGTTAACAGTGCCAACCAGAATTAGATGCTACAGTAGAAAAACATTTCCACTTCTTAACCAGAAAGTTTGATTTTCAAAGTACACTTGCTGGGACAAGCCTCGCTAACTAGGCCAGGGGAAAAGAACTTTGTGCTCATGAGACAGAAGAGAAACGATTGGCCTCTTGGGTCGAGCAAAATCTCGTCTGATCCCCTGCTTGGCCAGCTTTCGTTTTACGTGCACACTCGTCTGAAAATGGAAAACTTCAGCCGAGGGCGAATGTTTACCGCTGATACTTTAATGTCGGATCAGGGAAAATCGCACCTTTCTCGAACGCATCTCGAAACAAAATGTTGGCCTGATAGGAGGGTCTCAGATGTAGTGCTAAGCAAATATGCAGCTGGACAAGGGAGTCAGTTGAAGTAGTGAGAGTATATCACTAATGCTGAATTCTGCTCGTTTTAGTATGGACAGATCGGTCCTTTGGCCCTGGGAAAACATCAAGGTAAGCAGGACGATTGGACAAGGATAGAAAACAGAAAAAGCTGTGGTTGTGGTGGTCATAATGTGGGCAGGAGCAGTGGAGTGTTGTTGTAAGAGATGGTGATGGTGCTGGTGGAAGCTGTTGCAGCTGTGGATCGTTTTACTGTGAAGTTTCTTAGAGGGGTAGCTAGCTACCCAGGTAGTTAAGAACATCGCTGAATAGCGAGATCTTGGCATGGACTGGGAATTTCATTATCCGCACAACTTATGCTGAAGCGATTAGACTTTGTCAGCTTATACTGTCATTTGCAATGATTAAAAAAATTAAAACTAATTTGATCAGTTTTAATCTTGCACAATCTTTTGAGTCAATATTTATGGCAAACGGCTGGAGTTTGCTTTTCATCACAGATTGAGAGCTTAGCCGTTTCACTCCAGTTTTTTTCTTTACTGTTTCTTTGGGATTATGGTTTTTCTACAAATGAACTCCTATGGGATTTCTCTCTTTTTGACATATTCAGCTATAAATCACTCGCAGGAAAGAAGATTTTCTTAATCCCAAAAGTAAAAAAAAAAAAAATTGTTGGAAAAGCCTTCATTTTTGCCATTGGAGGAAAGACTTGGAGACATTTAAAAGCAGCCAAACAAGATGGCGATGCAGGCGATTACAGCAATATCGTGAAAAGCGTTCACTGTCGATATGAACTCTTACAATGTTGGATCCCGAGATGTAAATGATCCCACAGCAGCTTTTTGATCCCCAAGATCACATGGACACCCTGCTCACCGCGGCTTTACACTCCATTCTGCCGTGTAATGCGATAGAAGTAGCTCTCTTAGTTTTCTTCATTCTGTTTTGCTGCAGGTGTCTCGGCGCCCATTCATTATGGTCTGGGTGCAAAGTAGGTGGACAAAAGCGAGGGAAATAGCTGTGGCCACAATTTCGAAAACTGCTTAGCGAAAAAAGTAATTTATGTAAAAGGGATTAATACCAGGTTTTAATTTTTTTTCCGCTGTGTCTCGAAGGAGTTTGTGGACACTGCATTGAAGAAAAAAAAAAATTACTGTTTTCTCCTCCAAGCAGGATCCTGGTGGAAATGACACCCCGTTTTGAAGCCAAGAATTCTTTGTCTGAAGATTGGAAATGCCCTCGACTGGATGATTAAAAGACGGCTAAACGATTTCGTTGGAGTTGATGGTCGCGTTTGGTCTCCGACTGTTATGGCTGTACTCGTATTTACAAAGCAACGACGAGTGTTGTAACATTGTCTGCGCCGCTGCCACCACATCCTTTGCGCATGACATCAAAGTAAATTAACAGCTTCTTTGTCCTCTTGCGAACCCATACCTCGACGACGTCAAGTACCGCCATTCCTCCTCTTCCTCATCGTCGTCGTCATCATCATCATCCTTTCAAGAGACATTTAATGCTTGTGCTTCGCCGGGTATAGTCAGCTGAAGTCCATTAGTGTCTCACGCTTCGACAATCAACGCCGGGAGGTGTGGGGTGGGGAGGGAGTGGGTCCAGGGTTTCCTGGAGATTCCCTCCCTGTACTCTCTTCTAGAAATCACAAGAGGCAGCTAGCGGGAGGCGATCAAAGGATCAGGAGCTCCATCCTGTGGAATGGCGCTTGACTACGTCTGATGGTTGCGGCGGTCGTCGAGGCTGGGCTGCGGCTACACCGTCCCAGAAGTGGACAGCCGCGTCGGGTAATTTCCACCGAGGGCCAAAGGGTGTGATCTCTAAATGGTGGGATTCCCTAGCCTTATAACAAGCGGTCCATCTCGCTAGCTGCGGCTTTTAATCTATAAGCACTGTATTTCTCCCTTCTTACACAGATAAACCCCCCTCTCCCTCCTCTTCCACACATATATGCAACACCGGTCATACAAAACCATGGGTAAACAGTTGTTTCGTTTGGTTATGAACCAGGCCTAGACGAACTGTTTTCAAACACCTGCGGGTACTCAGCCTGTTAATGCTTTCAGCTCTTTCTTTTATGTGTCGTTGTGGTTGAGGGGATGGTGGGTTGGTGGGTTGGGGGGACACACAGCTCGCCTGGCTCCTTGTGTGGTCTTGATCCCCTCCCCCCTTCATCACTCACACCCTTGTGACGTCATAAAAGCCTCCTCCTCCTCTCCGAACATAGTCTCGTGAGTTCCACAAAATACTTTCTGCACGTGCACGCTCTCTCTTACACATACTCATTAACAATGTGCATTGTCAGGCTTTTCACAACACTTTACAATCACTCTGCAGGAATGTTATTGCTTCTCCAACCCCTGTATGTTAAGAATGACACACATACACACAATGAATGCGTGCGTGCGTGCCTGCAGCAGAATATTCTTGTGACCTGATTACATCCTGCCAGGTAAACACAGCTGCATAACCAACGAAAACACCTCCGACCTGTGACAAGTAGCGTGGCAGCTCAAGCCCCCCGCGTGACATACCTCGGAGAATTCACAATGGAATTCTGTCTCAGAAAGCAGCCTGGGAAACCGCAAAACAAAACAGTGGCTGCCGACTAGGTCACACGGCGAGAGAGAAAAGAAAACAAGCGGTTGCACACGATGGTAGCGATCTCCCACAATCATAGCTGGACCGGGTATTAGCGGTGCTTGATAGTCGGGTGGATTGCAATCATAGCTGGGATGTATATTTGCCCTGGTTGGTAGTCTGGTGTGTGTAAAGAGAGTGAGTTTGAAAGTTTGTATCCAGAGAGGAGCAGTTTATGAGGCCGTGGGAAGAGAGAGAGAATGTGTGTGAACTAGAAGCACTCAGGGGAAGACCGTGTTCCATTACCACTGCTGCTCCAGCCACCAGACACACGTTGTTGTAATGAAGTTATAAGTCCTCATAGTGTGAGGATATTAGTAGTTGATAGACCTCTGCCTCACACGTGTTTATTAGCAAGACTACAACTATTACATTAACGACACAATGTCAAACAATAACAACAACATCTAGCATGATTACTGCTGTAGTCCTGCTCGTTACAAAGAAGCCAATTTCTTGCCTCTTTCTTTCTTCCTGCTCATAACAATCAACACCACAGTTTGTAATGATGATGGCGTTATTGTCTAAACTGTTTGTTGTTATGAAAACCTGCCGATTTACGAACGATTGATACAAGAAAGCCGTAACCATATGAAAACATCGTTAATCATGATAAGAGAATCAATAAAAGATTACAGAATCATATAGGCACGACTAACGAACGAGAAAAAAAATATGTCGTTATGCCCTTCGATACATCAACAATAAGAAAGCCAGGCAAGCAGACTCTGTAACATTTAAACAGATATCAACATCGAAAAAAGCAATCGACTGCAGGAGATGTAGTCTTAGCGTCGGACAAAAAGTTGGACGTGACTTTCCTCTCGTTTTCACGGGATTTTATCATTATTTCTCGTCTGCCCAGGTTGTATATAATGGAAGCAGGTGTAAAAGCTGTCGCCTTTTCATTACAACGACAGCAGCTGTACTAGTCTTGTTGACAAAGCAGCTGTATTAGTTTTGTTGACAATCATGGACTTCCACCAGGATCCACACCACCAGCCGAAAGCTGTTTATTCAGAAGTCTCCTTCGATCCGGCTGCCGCCAAATGTTTGGAAAGAGTCTCTAAGGCTGAAGCTATCGTAAGAAGGATGAATAGGCGCTGAAGGTATTGCTTAAATGCTGTGATTCTAGGTAGAGACACTCGGCGGGGCCGTCCCGTGATGCACTGGTAAAGCGTCTGTCAATACATTGAACGTCGTAACGGTCTGGAGTCACTACTCGTGTTTTAGTTCGGATGTGGCGCCTGATTACAGGGCTGTCTGCTTCTCCGGGTACTCGGTGTACTCGGGGTTCCTCCTCCTTCAACGCCTCCCTCCACCGCCCCCAACTGTGAAATAGTGGGACGCTCCCATCCAACCAGTCGGAGAAGCTTGGTAGTAGTGTAGCTAGTCTCCCCCCGACTTTGTATCAGAGTCGGAAATTAAAAGACTTCTATCGTCTGTGTCGGACCTGATCTGTCAGGAAATGTCAGTGCTGACAGAAATAAAGCTCGGCTCTCGTCTGCTGCCCTCAATTACATCTCAATGCTCAGTAGAACTCCAAAGGAGGGGTGAACATCAAGTGATAATCATTCGGACGATTGTCGTAAATGTAATAGGACGAAGAGGAACATTGCAAAATAATAATGATGAGAAGAAGATACATCCATATACCAAAACATAACAAAAACACTGAATTAAAGTATAAGACCAAAATGAAGTTAGGTTGACCAACATCTTTATTAGTGAAAGGAAATAGCTTGCACGGCATAAAACACAAACAAACATTGCAGGTCAGAAAAAGCCAAGTGCATGCTGGGATATGCATGACATGATGGAACTGGACAATGACCATTGCTTTCAAAGACATCCGGTCGTCGCTGGCAACCCAAACTAAACTCGTGTATCAGCAAAAGTTGGCTAGAGTGAACACAGCAGTGGGAATGCGGGCTTTTAGAATCTGGCAAACAGATGGACAGTGATACAGAGGACAGTTGCTCGGAAAATTGCGAAATGCTTTTGGCTTTTCAGCCAAGAAACACGAAGGTCTGGCTGTTTTATGGCGCAGATGTTGATGCTCAGCAAGTGATCTGCTTGTCACTAATACCAGGACCAGGAGGCAAGATGGCAGACCACAACACCTTTATTTTCATGAGAAACCTAAAGAGCATTAACGCATCCCAACATGAGAGACATTCCACCATCGGTAACTGTACACGATACCACTCCACATCTAGGCACGGATGGAATTTCCATCTTTGATTGGAAAATGATTCGACGCACGAAGTAACTTTACCACTTGATGCAAGACTGGTTGTTGGGGATAGCAGTCATGTGGAGATCCGTAACAGCTCCTGAAGCTTTCAAAACAACCAGCATCTTTAATGTCCAAAGAGGTGACTAATCGTTTTGAGGTTGTCCATGCTAGGAGGTAAGGATGTCTTAAAAAGTTCTCGAGTCCTTACCACCTTTATGGATGGACCCCTTGCTGTACAAGTTCAGAGTTGGGCAAAGTAACAAACAAGTTGCTCAACCGGTGTCAAAGCTTCAGCAAGATGAGTGCACTGCGAGTTCACTCGCATCGATTGCATTACATCAGATGTGCGCGATTAAGAGGAGGTAATGTCGTAAACTCGGTACTAGATGTTATCTACCTTGGGTTTTCCATGCACTGAGTGGCAACACCTGCGGTTCCTCGTAGGTGAGAGCCTGGAGCATCTCTGCACGCAGTCATGTGGCGCCCGTTCTCGTTCTTTCTTTCTCTCTCTCTCTCTCACACATTTCTATAGTTTTTTTTTATGATCCACCAGCCTCTCCTCCCCAGCATCTCACACACACACAAGTTCAAGGCAAAGCCATGTGCCTTCAGGGCACTGATCCGTACACACGTTCTATATTATATGTCATAGAAAGTTTCCTGGGGGCAAACTACAGAGTTAATAAAAAGCAGATTGGTTTGTGTTTATTTTGTCACAAATCTGGGTCCCCTGCCAGGGATGGCCAGGGGTTAACTCGTTGCAGCTGAGGACAGCTGCCTCCTTAAGAGGCAGACATTTGCACGTCAGTCGCAGGAGCTGTGGGGCCTGCAGCATGCCAGAAACGTATGTCCCCCGGCGCGGTCCGGCGAGCAGACTCACGTGCCAGCCACTAGAGCATGATGGTGCTGCCTCCTGGCGTCCACGTGGACAAACCTTGTAGGAACGGGACGGGGGTACCACGTTTCTAGAGCTTTCCTAGATTTCACTTCTTTCTTCTTTGTTTCCTCCGCCGTACCAAAAGTCACTTTATCTCTCTTACCAGTCTCTAATTCGTCTACATCTTCCTCATTCTTTCTCTCTTCGTGAGGCTGTTTGCGGTTACGCAAGCGTTCTTCTCGCCATCATGGCTATCTATCGTCTGATGTGGCTCAATACGGAGGCAACACAACATTACACAACACATTTCACCACAGATATCTTGGTAGCATTTGGCTGGAATCGTTACTAATTAAAAGTTTGGCAAGAAGCGCTTTTAACAGACTTTTAAGAGAAACTTGTATTACCGAGGTCACTCTTTCTTGTGCCAGACAACTCCGTCTAAACTAGATTGTCTCCTGCTTTAATCACTTAGGCGGACATCAAAAATAGTTTTCTTTAGCTTTGTGGCAAAAGTTTGGCTAAACTTCTCTATTGTAAACGTAAAACTAGATCCACTCACCTCCCATAATGTCAAAGTGGGATCCATCCATGGCGTAGAAGAAACAAGGGAGAAAATCGATGATGTGTCTTGTTGTCGTTCTTTGATGTGAGGTGCAGCTTAAAAAAGGACAGCATCACTTGTCAAGATGTCTTGGCCCGGATTCATTTACACAGGGCAAACCACAGACGATCATAGACAGACACAGTAAGACAATATACAGACACAATAAATAGTGGATGATATACAGACACCATGGCACAAGGCACCCAGGTTATACCGCTTACAACTACCCGTGTCATGCATGTACCCGTTTCTTAGCTGCTAATGCTCTAAAAGACAGAATATTTGTGGTGAGGAATGTACATTCTCTAAGCTGTGTGCAAATAATTCTAAAGCTTTTATTTCTGTTGTGTTGCAGGTAGGTGTACACAGGTAGTTTCACGTGGCTGCACGTTATGACTGGATGCTTGTGTGAAAGGTCAGTGACTCACTAACCTTGACATCTTTCTCCTCCAGTCCGCTTGGCACGTTGAACTCTGATTGAGCTGACAAGGTCCCGGCTCAAATAACGAAGTTAGAAAGCACAAACAACATATAAGAAAGGAAATGTGACTCATAGGTTCTTAGAGGAGGAACGTACAAAACAGTTTTCAAGGTTTCTAAGTGCTTCGTGCAAGATCCTGGCTGCTCTCTTCGGAAAGTTAATTCTGGTCTTAGTTCAGGATTGAAGTTATCGGCTGACTGAACTTTAGAGCTTAGTGTACCCTCGGGACGAGTGGATGGGACCATGAGTAGCAAGAAATCTCCCCAAACCCCCAAACAAACAAACAAACCCCCAAACAAACAAACAAACAAACAAACAAACAAACAAACAAACCCCAAACAAACAAACAAACAAAAACAAAAAACTGCTGTTGGCAATGGCCTCCGTATGTGTAAGCTCCATCAGGGTCCTATAAAACATACAGCACATAAAACGGTGCAAACAAGCTGTTGACCATATGCGCTCCGTTAGCACCTGCTCCGCTCCCTCCCCATCCCCTTCCTTGCGATAACCTGCAGGCTGTTGCTGTGCACGTGCATGGCATGTCGAAAGCGCCCCCTAGTGGCGATGAACGTCAGCATAGGTGGTTGGGTCCAAGCTGTTTGTGAGCGTGCCAGCACGCAATCAACTGCAGCCTCTTGATGCAGCAAGTCGCAACACTTGCAGGAAATGGCACGGGATGCTTCTTGACAGGCACCTGCGGGTAGTGGCATCTCAGGCTTGGGCTGATGCTGCTGCTGACTGGGATGATGGATCAGCACGGAGTTAGGGTTGCTTCATTATTTATTGCCATCCGTTGCTTACTGGTCTTTTAGTGTCCTTCAACATGTGTGTGTGTGAAGCTGGTAGACGCACGATTGTATTTTTTACAAGATGCAAGAATATTTTTT
This sequence comes from Pomacea canaliculata, assembly GCF_003073045.1. NCBI lineage: Eukaryota > Metazoa > Mollusca > Gastropoda > Architaenioglossa > Ampullariidae > Pomacea > Pomacea canaliculata. Next base: position 35,102,226 of record NC_037590.1, on the reverse strand, counting down.
TTTACCTTGTCAGAGGTTCATTTCTTGATATTTTTCCTTTATTCTTACTTTATTATTCGATCTATCAGAGGTATTGAAATAGCCAAGTAAATTACGTGCATAGTATACACAGAAAAACCTATATAAGTTAGAGAAATACTTTTATATCAATACACACCAGCAAAATCTATTTGTAGTGTTGAATATATACACATACCTAGATACCTTTAAGTGCAGTCACCCTCTTATTCACCCACCCATCTAATTTCTTCGTTCATTCACACCTAATTCTGTGTCTCACTCACTTGTTTTTTCCCCCCTCATAATTTTATTTTATTTATGTGCTTCCGAGGTCACGTAAGATCAGGTCGTCAATGCAATTTCTTTTATGTTTTGTTTGAGCAAAATATGTTCTGGAAGCTGTTGGCAGTTTCTCCTCCGGTCACCATTCACACCTACGACTTCTCATGGCTACAAAATGGACGCCACCTTTATTCAGCTTCGAAATATGCATGTCGATAATTTCCACATTAGTCATACAAAAGCTTGTTTCATCTTGTTAACAAAAGAAATGAGTGAACAATATTTGTCATCAACGTGTAATACAAATAGCGTAGAAACAAATGTTTTGATTAAAAACAAGAAACAAGTTACCAAGCAAACAAATGAATAGCAAGCTTATTATATTAAGTAAATGCACTTTGGTTTGAGATACGACCCCCAGCAAGTGATCTGGGAATGTTTATAGGTGTACCAGAAAACAGCGGTTCCTCAAGCAAGAAACTGGTAATAATGCAAAGATATGAATAATATCTGAGGCCTGTGTCAGATGCCAGGGATAGAGAAGTTCTAAAGTAATATACTAAGCGAACGCCAGGACCTAAAGTGTGTGGCTTTTCCTGTTTAATGGTTTCGTGCTCCGAGAACTGCCCGTAATGACCCGGATGAGATCCAGTTTGTCATATCCGGTGTTCAGGCCATCAGCCAATCGTTGGCAAGGAACGTTTGCCGTCTGACCACGATACTTAACCGTAATGGCAAGTAAACCTATCCTTCTGTGCATGGAACTGGAACCGAGTGGAAAATGTTAAAGGTTCACCTAGCTTTGTGAAAAATATGTCCGCGTGATTGTGGTGTGCGTAGGAATACAGACTCAGTCGTGCTGCGCCAGTAAACATCAAGGACTCAGCTTAGTTGTCTGCGGTGATGAGGTCCATCGTGTCGTGAAGGACACCATCCACAGCATCCGTGTGCTCCCTACATATCGACTTTAAGTACTAGAGAGGTTAATTGAGAGGCAAAAGAGTATGGAGGTCCCAATGACACAAGATAAATGTATGCTAAAAGGAAATATACCAATGGGGGTTTTGGTGTACATTCAGCAAGCCAACAAACTAGTTCTTAAACATTATAATTTCGTTTCAGATCAGTTTTCATTGTTCCGTGTTTCGGGATAATCAGACAGCACGCAAGCAGACATTTATATGGCTTATAGTCACAAAATGTCATGAAAATTAAATTGTGTTGTAGGTACTTTCTGTTCCCAGAAAGCCAATCCCCAAACCAATCAAAACTATCAGTAACACCACAGACTCCATTACATATGTATTATTGAGTCGATGTTGGCGACAGTTATGGTCAATGGTCTGTCTATACAGTAGAGAGACAGTGCTTATTATGCTTGGTAATTTTTCTGAACTCTTACCATCATGCCTCGGGGGCATCTTGCTTAACTCGACTTTCAGTCCAACCTCCCATTTACTCGCTAATATGTCTGTTATTGTAGAAATGTGCTGGAGGGGCCGTCTGACGGGATCTGGTACAGAAACAGGTCAATAGGGCAATTAGGAGGAAATGACAGCTCGGCACCTTGTAAACTTTATTAGTGTAGTTTATAAACGACCAGGCGAAAATTGTTAACAAGGGTGACTGAGGACGAAACCGTTGGCCTAGAGATACTTACAGATCTGATCTGATTACTTCCATTCAGGCTTTTTAATGAGCTGCTGGAGGGTTTTAATTGAACAGTTGCTAAATTGTATTTAATTTTATAATTTAATTAAACCATTTTACATGCATTTTTGTTTTGTTTGTATAGTATGCTACAGTTACGAAACTGGCCAGAGGAACATTCTGTTTACCGACTTATGTTAAGCCTTTTTGCTTCCGTTTGATGCAACACCTCCCATCCCGATCCCACCTCTGCTCGAATTTTATGTCGGCATCCAGACAAACCGGTTGGGTTATACAATCATGCAGCACCTTTGTTATCTTCTGGCTGAGACAAGTTCAGTCGACTCTCACTAGCAATTTGTTTCTGTCACATCTCATCCGGTTAAAGAGCAGAGACAGAGAGAAGAGGAAAGCAGAGAGGACGAGGGCGAGGTTTTACTGTCCTGCCTCGTTTTGACGAGTTTTGAACCCTTCACACCCACACACGCATTTAAACGCCGAGCTTTTCCGGTAGGCGGCGTGGAGTCTTTCCTTTAACAGTTTGACTGATCCTTTCAGACCAGAGTCGTTAAGTTTCTCGCATCTGGTTTAAACGTCCGTCAGCACGAGCGCTTCACCTGTCACACACGTGTGTGCGGGGGTGTGGGTGTACCCGTCTGTGTGGCTGGCTGGCTGGGTGGATGTGTGGCTGTGTGCTTTCGGAGAACGGAGGGAAATGACTCCGTCCGCAATTAACTGTCGACTTAACAGACATTTTATTTACTTCTTCTGACCCTGAGCGTGCACTGACTTCTTTTTTTGAGTGAAAGTTGCCGGAAGCTGAGGAAGTAAGAAAAAAGACATTAAGGAGAACACGTCATGGTTGGTGTGGAAGCGTGTGGGCTTTGAGTTAATATCTAGGAGGACTCTTTGCATTCCAGGATATATTAACACATATGTACACATATAAAGGCATCTTTCTGTCTCTTTAATGTACTGCGAATAACCCGAAGAATGGTTTTGTTCTGTTTATCTGGGATGAAAGTCCAGCGTATCTGTAAAAAAAAAATTCAGTTTATCTTGGAAAGTCCATGCTGTCCACAGAAAATATCCAGTTTATCTGTGAGAGAAGTCCTGGTCAACGTAAAAATGGACAGAGGGAAGGACGAAGACTTGATGGAGACGGACGGAGTTGTGGTGGCAGCGGCTGTCGCGTCAGGAGATCGCCTTTCTCACCTCATTCCTTTCCTTTAATTTGCAGCTGCTGACAAGCTGCTTGACAGATCGCTTCTTTACATTTTTTTTTCCACCTAAGCTTCCCTCTTCTTGAGGTTTGAAGTCTGCCTGCTGCCGCGAGAGACGTGATGCGAATGGCGGTCATAGGTCGTTGCTCTGCTGCCATGTTGTCTACAGTAGCGAACGTTAGGGTTAGTGCGCACCTCCTCCTTCTCTCTCTCTCGCACACACAAACACATCGTGCAATGACACTACTAGATATCTTAAGATCATATTAATGCACACATCCAATTATTTTCACATTAGCAGTCGTACGTCTCTCAGACCTTGTAGAAGGATCAAGAAGGTCGGTAGCACTCTTGGCGTGGTTGTTGAGAGTTTCAAAAATTAGCATTTAAAAAAAAAAATCCTAATTCTTGTTTGTGCGCAATTGCGCAGTGATGGGCGTGTGAGTGGAAATCTACCCTTCTTGCCTGGCTTTTATAAATATTGGTACACCCAATACCGCTGACGTTGATACATAACTCTCTTTACTTCCTAGCTTGTACGACTGTCACTGTGTTATTAAACATGTTTTAAGGCTGTCATTCTGTGATGAATCAGTATTTCAAAATGCAGCTCGTAAACTTGTCTTTGCTTATGACAGCGATAGGTGAAAGATGAATTGGTGTTGGTTCTAGAATACCTTTCGAGTGTATAAATGAATATAAACACCTGGAACTGAAATCGTAAACATGGGGCTGTAATCATGAAGCAGAGGTATATCCTTACCCCGGGTTCTCTTTGGTTTCGTTCAGTACCAGCATCACTAACACGTTTGTAGTTGTAATTCAAGCAGGGAACTTGGTCATGAACAGCCATCCTTTTATGTGCCTGTATCCAATTTAAAGAATCAGCAGCGTTTCCGATTCAATTTTAACCTCGAGATAATACTACCTCTGCTTCGTGATAATGGCCCCAAGAATGAAAAAAAAATCCAGAACAAAAACATGGCGAATGTAATCGTGTAAACACGCAAGACACCGATTTTCAGAAGCATTTGTGGAGAAGGCGTTCGGCCTCGACACTCCTTCGGGTACAGAGCCATGCCTCCAGAGAAACGGTCTCACATTTATGTCAAAGGTTCGGCCATCTGGTTAAACCCTGTGCGACACCTCCGTCTTCTCTGTTTCGCCTCAGAAATCACAAAGCCCCGCAAGATACGTCGTAAGTGAATTTTAATCTAGCCTGATCACAAGCCAGGCTGCCGCAAATCTGTGATCTGGTCTTCGTCAACAACTGCCTGGCTCAGGCGATAAGGCCACAGATCGAGAGAGGTGTAGCAACACTTTAAACTTGGTTATTCACCCCCACTAACCACCACCACCACCACCACTACCACCACTACCACCCCACACACATACACCTTAGCGGAACGCCCTAACTGTCGTTTTGGCAAGCTCAGTTCCCTCCTTCTGCTTTCTTCGCTCTTATTAGCAGATTCTCCCGGGCACCGTTTTCTCACGCTCTTCTTGCCAAAAAAAGAAAAAAAAAATGTTCCGTAAGCGATTGACCTACTATCTGCCACTGTTTGTTGTCCTCACTCTGCCAAATTAGCGCCTCAGCCTCTGCTGCTCTCTCTTGCAGGTGCCTGCCGCGGCCGCTAACCGGGACTTTGTGTTGGTGCCTCCTCCCTCGCCACCCCCATGTCCCTCCACCCCACCTCACCCCCATCCCCGCACACGTTTTTATCCGTCGTCGGATTGTCTTTTCTTCTCTCGCTGCTCGTGTTCGGTCTTTATCTGCAGCGTCTCCTGTGTCCCACGATCGCTGGAACGCATGGCACCAGCTACAAGTCCCACACCTCATGGAGCACACAGACACACACACACGCACGCACGCACGCACGCACCAGGGAGTCACTCTTGCGGCAAATACCCAGGTGCGCTTAAAGCGCATGCGCGGGCACACACGTTCACACGCAGGAAGCACACGCCAAGAGCGCTCGGCCTTTTTCTTCCAGACCTCCTACTGAGATTATTTTGGGCCATTGTCAACCGAGGTTCTACCCAAAATAGTAAATACTACAGTAGTAGTCAGTAAACACTACTAGAAGTGTTCAGTATATTTAATGGGAAAGAACATCCCTGTTCTTAGAGAGAGACCAACATGATAATTAATAGATACATAAGATGACTGATCTCTGTGTCACTCGGTGGGGGCGGTAAGTAAGATGACTAGCTATGTGTCACCCGGAGTATGAATTTCACTCATGACGAACTACTTTGTTAGTTGGAGCAAGAACTGTGGATGACCAGAGGGTGGTATTAAACTACAGTCTTCATCAAATTTATACAGTGCAGCCAAACATTTCACATTTATCCATTTAGCAAGCTGAGTGCAAGCCCATGTGGATGTCCTGGAAGAGACTGCTCACCTCGCAAGCACACGCACGCGCGCACAAACACACACCTGTTCTCAAAGCTGGTATTATAAATGTCATAAAGAAAATGTTCCGAGTTCGCACGTGGGAGGAAAGCTGGGTGTCCGTAAACAAGGAGATTGTATTTATTTTAGTTGCATAACCCTTCTGGCTGAATTCTTGGAGGGTCCAAGTGGATTTAATGACATCAAGCTGCAGAAAGTAAAAAAAAAATCGCAAAAATGCCGCAAGGCAAGAATCCTCTTCATCCTTGCCACGGCCCACCCGCACACCGCGCGCACACACGCACACATTTATGCATGAAGAACACACAGAAAAGAAGACAGAAAGAAAGAGAGAGATATAAAACAAGGTTCCGTACAATGAAACAATTCTGCCTTCGGGCCTGATGCTGACTGTAAGCTGGTTTCTCTCAGCTTCTCGCAGCCACCCAAACAGTTTGGGATTCTCTCCTCTCTCGTGCAATTGCGTGCTTCGCTCAGGCATTCACGCGTTTCTACGGTTTGAATTTTCCAGGATTATTTTCCCAGTAAGACTTTCATGTTGTGCCAACAGCATTACTAGTGCTGCGTAGGCCGGTGGCCAGTCGTTGTGCACACACGTGATGTTGATTGGAGAGGAGTGAAGGGAGGGGTGTGTGCATTGTGCGAGAGGGGGAGGGTGAGTGTAGGGAGCCTGTTGTTGTTGTGGTTACAACACTTGCTTGTCACAACTCACAAAGAGTTTCTGGGCTTTGATCGCGTTTCGGGACACTGACTGTGACACCTGTTGAGGAAGGTGTGTGAGTCACCAAGTACTTCCAGTTCCCCTGATAGGTGGAAATCACGTCAGGGTTGAAGCACTTTCCCGCCATATCAAGCAGGCAGGGCTCTGTAGAAACTGCTACCAATTCTTCATTTTATCACTTTTGTTTGTAAGTACTGATGTATGTCACAAAGCAAAGTTGGGAGGTCGAGGAAGAAAACATCGTCCCCACTGTCATGTCTACACGCAAATGAACCACTTAGTCGCGAAAGTTGAGAGGTCTTCTTCAGGTCACAACAAGAAAGCTCATCGCTTTGCTTGCTGATAACACTCGTGTTAAATTTGGAACCTTCATCATGACGATATCGGTGATGGTGTCATGTGACAATTTTGTACCAATGGATCCATTCTATTCTTTTTTTTTTCTGACAGTCGTGAGACGAATGCGGGAGTCCCTGAATCATTGGTACAGAGCGTGATGTGTCTAAAAAAAAACTCACTCTTTAAGTTAAAGAGAAAGAAAATAAACCTTCACAAATTATTTGCAATGAATGCTGCTAATGTCCTTGTCATTATATGAACACTGGCAATCAAAGTGTCAGTTTACTGATGTCATAAAGTTGCAAGTGTTTTCAATGTGCGAGCACTTAAACATAATGGATTTTTAAAATAAAAAGCGGGCGCCTGTGTACATTCTGGAACCACAGGAAGTGAGAGACCACGCCCACTGTACACGCAGCAAGATTTAATGATTACAATGTATAACCATTTCATAAAGATTATTGTATTTATTGTTGATTATTGTGTTCTCTGGTTTATAAATTTTTTATGCGACATATTGAAAAAAAATATTAAAATGACACATTTGTAAACTGCATCACAACTATCACCACCCACTATACTTTCTCGGTGGACTTGATGTGGAAAATATTGTGCAAGTTGAAGATAATATAGATGTGCACACCCTTTGTCCGGACAGCTCAAGGCGACAAAAGCTTTTCACTGGGGGGAGTCTGGAGGAAAAGGAAGGTAATCCTCCTTTTTTTAAAAAAAAAAAAATGCAGGTCGTTGAATTGAGCAGGGCTGGTGCAGCTCCAAGTGACATTGAGTGCAGCTGAAATCGAACCCCAGACTTTTCAACTGTTGAAAACACTTGCGGATAAAGGAAGGCCTTTACATTCTCTCGCCTCCTGTGGGTCGCCCCTGTGCATAAAAGTGTCGCAGCGCTGAGGACGCAATTTGTTTTGCTTTTTATGCCCTCGTGAAACCACAGAGACAAACCTCCGTGTGAAAGACCATACCTGCATGTCGACTAGAAAAGGTGAAAATGTCCACCCCAGCAAAACAGGGGATGGGTGTGGGGGTTAGTATTAAGTCCAGAGTTCTGCGCAGAATTTGTTTTCTTACTTTCACCTCTGTAAAGCAAATTGCACTGAATGTTAAAAAAAAAACACCTTTACTTTTTATGAGAGAAAAAAAAAAAACCCGAAACACTTGTTGTTGGGAGTCGACATTTATTATTCTGAGAGCGAACAATGCTGACAAAAGATTTCACTAATATCGAAAATGCGTCACAGCCCAGACAACAATGCGGGTTGGTGGGGTTGGGACGGAGAAGTGGAAATGAGAGAATGGAATGATTGGCAATCAAACGTGTGTTTGAAAGGAGTGACGAGGGTTTAAAAGAGTCAAGGAGTGAATGAGTTAATCTGCTGGAGGGAGGTAGAGGTAGAAAGTCTGTTGTAGGAGGAGGTGTAGTGAGGGAGGGGGAACACAAATCATGGGTGTGGACACGACATCTGTCAAGTCGGGGTACCAGCGTTAAGAATCCGCGATGGAGCTGGTGTTAGACCCTCGCAAACATGGAAGACATGAACAATAGAAGGCATAACGAAGTTCAGGTTGTGAATTTTATTGGTACCAGCAAAATTTGTTGTCGCAAGTTTGCATAGTGTGCAAGCAGCGTGTTTGTCTGTGTGTGTAGAGGGGTATGCAAGGGAGGTGGCAGGTTTTGTGGTGAAAACGTCGGTCGGTGAAAGTGCTAAGGATTATGGGACGAAAGTACTCGGCGTTTGTTCTTTTCTCTCCTCTTTGTTTCTGTTCTCGTAACCACCAGGGCATTACGCTGAGAATGCGTGTGGTGTGTGAATGCAGGTATTGCATGTAAAGCTGTATTGTTGTGTGCATGTGCAATACGTGACCAGAACATTGATCACCTGGGGTAAGTGTGGCTGCACTACAGTATCGCGTGTTTTCATGGGAGTCCACAGCTGTGAAAATAAATGTCCCATCCTTTGTCCTTCTACAGACGCTGAGTAATTGTGACCCCGATGAACTAAAAAACATTGGCGGAAAATCACACCATCGACAAAATAATGACATCCTGATGTCCAGCAGAGAAAATAGGTGATGAGAGCATTAAAAGATAGAATATATATAAAACACACACACACTGACAATGTGAGTGATGATCCGTGGAAGCTGGGTGTGTCCAACCCTTCAGTCAACACAACGAGATAAAATTAGCAATGTTAAAACAACATTCTTTAGCTCTGTGGTTAAGGTACACTCACTCACACAGGTGTGCGCAATCACACACGTGGTCGGGCAAGGAAGTGTCTTCAATAACACAAACACACACAGAATGTCAGGTACATTAGTTAAATGAAACAAGTCCCAGAAACTTGTCGCCACGTTGCTTGATAGGTTGCGTCTGAAGCTCGCAGTGTTTGTATACAGATGCTGGGCTTCACCGGGGCGAGGGCCCAAACCACAACCGTCTGATACACAAGTTGAATCCGTGATGAAACATTGAAGTCTCAGGCTGACAGAGTGACAATAGATAGGAGGTATAACTCATTCATTTGTTCCGGCTTTCCTGTATGTGGTTTTTGTTTGCTCGAATGCTTATGTGGTGTGTCTTCATTTAGCAGTTCAGTTTTTTTTCTGTTTTTAATTCGATGCACAAGCTTTTGTTTGGATTGTCTTCAAGCACACCTGGAAGCTCGGTAACCTACAGGTAGCTAGTACTTTTATGATTTTATCTTTAGAGCAGAAATGTACCCTGGTCCACAGTGAAACACGTGCATCTCATGGCTACCTGGCCAGGTAACTTCATTCGTTGCACAAAGGCTGTCACACCTGCATGTAAGAATGCGTGGGTATGGGAAACACATTCCATCGGAGTAGTGTTGTCCCGCATGTTTTGTATTTTTTTATTTATCCTTTTCTTCTCACCTGCTCGCACATGTCTTATCACTGATCCATCGCTGACGACTTTCGCTTGCAGGTCTTTAGATGATTGAAAAAGATGAGTTGATTTACTGCTGTTGTGTCAGGTTTAGCTGTGAGGATTATGAACACGAAAGTCATACCATCCTTCTAAATAACAATATTTGGTACGAGTTAAAAACATTTGGATCACCTGCTTGCGAACAAAGACTCCCACACGCTTACTCGCTAGTAAGAGTTCACAAATACATACATGGAATAAATTTTTATCAAAAAATGAAATATTTTGTGGGCAGATATTTTCTGTTGTAGCTGCATCCATGAAGTCTCATACAAATTATTTCAACCACGAGTTGAAGTCAAAGGTTGCATAAAAACAGGACGGGCAGACCGCAGGGCATTTTGGTGCCCCCCCAACTTTCCCTGCTGGGTGTGTGCGTGCACCTGCGTGCACAGTTGTGTGGGCTTGCACTGTGTGTGTGTGTGAGAGAGATTATACCAGACCTGTGTAAACATTTCACGTTCTTCCTCAACGGCGAGGGCGTGCATCTGCGTCAGGCGCCGATGATCTGGGCTGGTCCCCGGCCTGCACTCGCCTGACCTCGCCGCTAGCTCCTAGCGCACGTGAGGGCGTACTGCGTTGGCTGCTGATGATATGGCGACATCCGGGCACTGCCCTCTCACCCACCCACACACAGACACACACATGCATGCACACAAACTCACCAACACACGTCAGACCTACAATATAAAAAGAGACGTGGAATGCTTTCTCAATGTCGACCTTTCTCAACATCCGAGGCCACGGTCGTAGTCTGGCGGCGATGATGACGAACAGGTTGGAGCAGTCGCTGATGGTCGTAATTCCTTCTCTCGCTCTGCCTTCCCCACCTCTCCCCAACAGGGTTACCGTAGTTATGCTTGCAAATTACCAGAAGTCTGCGAAGATGATGTGTTTTGAAGGGTCTGTCCTTTTCCTTTTCTCTTCCTCGGGGGGAAGGAAGTTAGCAGCAAGGTTCAACCCTTCTCTGGCCTCCAGAATGTGACTGCTTGCAGCAAGTACAGGTACTGCCAGGCTTCTGACGCCGAGTGCTTCTCCTTAAAATAACATGAACTTCAGAAGCTGTCTGACGTCCGCCACTGGCGCCTCCTCTCTTCCTGCTTACCTCTCGGATCTGAAGTCCGTTGTACCTCGTGGCTTAAAGCTTACGTTTTATTTACGTATAACTGGTTTGTATGTACCTTTTTTTTCATCCGTTCCTAATTACTTCCTAAAGTCTTGCGAAGAAAGCTGAGATGCTGAGACTCAGGCAATCCTGAGTGACACATGGTAAATAAATCGTTAAACGAAGTTTTTCTGGAGGTAAATTTATTTTTGTACTATAAACTAAAGGACTTCTGACTGCTGGCGAAATTAGTCTGGGAGCAATAAGTATACACGCATATTTGTATAAGCCAAAGATGAATGAATTGTTGAATAATTTGTTTAAACTTTGTAAGTTTCTAAATTTCTTTATCTGTGTATATCCCTCCAATAAAAATAAAACAAACAAAACATTGACCATCGATAGACACATCACACTCTGTACCAATTTTTGCAACAACCTTGTCCTCCACAAGGAGGGGACGCACCTCCTATAGTCATCTCCCCCATGGATGGAAAGAATCAAGCATTGCAATCGGTACAAGTATTTCTTGTGGCCATTACCGACTAACAGTTTAGCATCACATAGGTTTCCATTTGCTTAATGGCATGTCCTCCTGCTGAGCTAGTGGCAATATCTTTCGAGACATCGTGCGTTTATTGCTTGTTAGGACTTGGGGACGGCATCTCCTCAATTTAAGGACGACGATAACTTCGATGTAGAGTGAGGCGCTTCATGGTTTTCTTGTGAGAGAGTGCAATTATCTGTGTCGTTGAAAGAGAACCTTATGATCATGAACACGCTCATCAAACATTTTTTGTCATCAGCAAGTTCGCTCCTTTTTGCACGGAAGGTTCCGGGTCTTTTTTTATTTATTATAATTTTAGTTTTATTTCCTTGGAGTAACAGTCGTGAAATGTGAAAGTGAATTCCAACTGTATGTAGTTAGGGCTGGGGGTGATTGCTTGAGTACGCTTTTAACTACCGTCATGTCATGCGAACTGACACAAGCCCCGATCGTCTGACGAATTTTATGTTCACTTATTCGTGGGGGAATGAGAGATGGACATTCATGCAGGAAAGTTATTGAAGGATTGTCCAAGCAGGTGCAAAGCACGAGGTGTTGCTCGTTTTGTTTTCACGATTGATGATGATGTTATGTATGATAGTACAGTAATAAGCAATCTGGTTAGGATCCGTTTCTGTACATGATGCAATCCCTTCTCTTTTATGTATTCTATTAAGTAGATACACATCGTCGAACACGTGAATGTTTGAATTGTAATTGTTCTCTTACAAGCAGAGCTTTGCCGAATACAGTCAAATACAGTCACAGTCACATACAGTCACCAAGAACAATCTTTTTGACAAACCTTTAACAGGCCGCCGGTCCTTAAATTCATTCAATACATTCAAACACAATATAAACAATGACAGCTGCCTCTTGTTTCTGCTTTTGCAACCACTTCTGAGTTAGCTGACACAAATTAAGTGAGTTTTTATTTAGGTTGTTAGATGAGACTGGAAAGAAACAACTTTTATACATGTGCGTGTACTTCTTTAGGTGGATGTGGAAAAGGAGGAAGAAACAAACAAGAAAGACAAAAAATTAGCTAGTATGAATTACTGAATGGATATTATTTGTCTTATTATTATTAATCGCCTTATTCTTCCATCAAGCCGTGAAGTTACTGGAGTTGCCATCAGGTGTTACTGGGATGGTCTTCGCTGCAAATTGTTTCATTATCTGCTTGTTATTGGATGAATCTACTCTTGCTGCCAGGCTGGCAGGTTTGTTGTTGTTTCTGGCAAGCTGTATTATCACTTACATCGTCTCATTATCGTTGGCATGTTGTTAGTGGGGGCTGTTGCCATCGTTGGCTGTCAGCCAGTGGCCGGCGGATGGTGTTGACGAGGCCGAGGATGTGGTAGAAGCCTTATCCCCAAGGGACGGAAACATCTTCTAGACGTCGACGAAAAAGCGCCCTGGGGGCTAGCTGCAGTCGTATTCCCGATAAACATGAAAACACTTGAGTGCCTGCAATTCATTAACAAACAAAAGGGCCTACAGGGAATAAAGATATGGTCGTTATGCATCTCTACAAACTGTTTCCGTTTACCGAGAATTTTAGGACCATCAGGAGACGATGTATCTCTGTTGTCACAGCAGGAGTCGCAATGCGGAATGTTTGGAAGTGTCTAGACCACAGAGAGTAAACCAATAACCTTTCATTTTTTTAAATAGAAGGAGGAATAAATCATTGCATAATTTTGGGATTTGTTACATGTTACTTGTTACACGTTAGCGTGTGTTTAGTGTCACTAGAGAACAGTGAACCTATTGTGCGAATAGAAGTGTAATTAAACCCCTTTCTCGAAGAACCTGTTGCCAGTGATTTAATTATTTTTTTGTCGTAGTCCTTATACTAAGTTTTTTTACATTGCCTTCAGTTGAATGACAATTGTGAGAATTATTCAGGGCGGATTGTGAAGGAGGCTTCATGGTATTGCAAGGCTGACGGCACATTATTTAAATGCCTTTTGTCGGCCATTTGTTTTCTATTTATGAATTGCTAGTGTCAACAACACGACACTGTAATTCGCACATCAAAAGAACTCTTTAACATAAAGAGTCAGTTTTGTTTGCTTTGAAGTTTTTGTCATGTAAAACATAAAATTTTAAAATTCCAACCTGTTCTTTAAATTGAATTCTGATTTACATGCTGGATGTTCTTTATTTTATGGTGGAAGACAAAAAGTGTTTGTTTCATAAACAAGCGGACGAGAAAATGAATGGCCGAAAAAATGTGCCTGTCCAGGACGTCTGCCATTATGAAGAAATTGAGTTCAGAGCCGCGATCTCCTCGGAATGCACGTGACTGCCGCTCATCCCATGCTAATATTTTCAGTTATAAAATTGTTATACTAAACCTGAAACCTTGCAAATGTTTTAGCGTCACTTGGAATTATTAAAGTCTTACCGATTCACATAGATGTGCTTCAAGGAATGAGTAATGGTGAACGCATTGTAGAAGCGAAGACGCTAAGCATCTTTGGTCAGAGACAGTATCTGGTTAAAACTAAGAAATGACTTCTCGGAGACTCATCACTAAGGAAAAGAAAATATTGCCTTGAGATAATAATAAAAAAAAATCAGCGACAACCTAACAAATTTATCTGATCACCCGTGTTTTGATTGACGCTCTTTATCTTGCACTTGTCAACATCGGTAAAATGAGAGACTCGGTGACTTGTTCTCGCTCCCGTACTTTTACATTCAAACTGCGTAGACAGAAATGGTGCTCAAGCATTTGTTTTTTTCCTTTAGAAGAGTGTTAACCTAAGACCAGTGCAAACAGGGATAATTTCCCTTATTGTTTTTTTTTTTTCGTTATATTTACATTGCTCGAAGTTCGTTGGTGTTCTCAGTTGCTGTGCAGGCAGCAAGATAAACAGCCCACATTTTTGGCTTCGACTTGGGTTACAACCTTGCTTTTGCGACTGTGTTAAGCTATCTCCGTAGATTTCCATCTTTCCCCAACTGGGAATTGCAGTTCACCACAATACCTTCCTCACACGTTAAGTATTTATCGTTGTCTTTCAAACAGTGGTTGTCAAGACAATACCAATGAATGGAAATTCTTCTGGAGTTTTCCACTCCCTCCAACACACACACACTCTAGTTTGCTGGTTGTTGACTATTTGCACAAAGCCTAGCTAAGGTAGGTCATGGTCTAGCCTTGTAAAACAGAATAGTGTGCTGGAGGCGAGAATCCTCAGTCAGTGACCCGCGATCCTCGTAGTGTCGGTGAAAAGCTTTACCGCTGCGCCATCGGGATCCAGGAACCAAAACTCGTGCACGCACACAGGTTACTTCCCTTTCTGCACTTTAATCTCTTCTCTAACCTCTCCGCTCAAGTCATAATAACAAAGGGCAATGTCCGGGGCTGTTTACTGGCACAAAAACTGGGGCGATCAAGACTCGGGAAAAAAAATAACTAAGCGCCTATAAATATTACGAATTTTTTTTTTACTCTGACAGAATACTCCCCTCCCCTTCCTTCTACCACAAGCCACTATCCCGCCCCCTCTCCCCCCTCTCGTTGTTACTACCACCTGTGCTGTACAGATGTTTTTGGTGTTGCTACTCCGTGTGTTTTTGCTACTGCTGGCGAGGCAACTGTCAAGAAATATCGTTGCTGTTGTTCTTCCGGTAGAAATTATTCGGAAAAACACCGACATCGAAAACAAATGTTGATTTTGTTCCGGTTGAGATTTGCTTCGTAGAGGTGCCAAAATCGATAAAAACTTGGAAAAACAAACTAGGGAAAATAAGAGAAATGAGCACACATGTAGCTAGTAAGTCTATTCGCGTGACGGCTGGCTGGCTGGCTGGCTGAGCTGACAGTAGGCGTCTTTGTTTATGAAATAAGGTGTGCAGGTGCCCATGAGGTCATCACCCAAGTGTGTGATGGACCGCGGAAAGCCACCTGAAAGAAGGTGGGTTTAAATTGTAACCTGTCTCCGCTCAATTTTTTGACCATCTTCCTGTTGCCTACCTGTCTGCAGCTTATCATTATTCTTTACGTTCGAGACAGTCACACATACACAGAGAAATAGACTCTGGGCGCGTGCACACACCCACCCACAAGATTTAATTTCTCTGTTACAAAATATAAATTAGATTCGCTAGAACACAGATCATGCCTCTAAAACAGACCTTGTAATGATTACCATTTGTTATGAAAACCGAGCAGAGAAACATTCCCATCTGATGGTTGCAACGACCTGTATATTATTGCGCCGAGTAATATCAGGTTCATGATTACCCATAGCCCTCTTCCTCCCCGGATATGGAGTCAAATGCGTCATAAACCTTTTTTTTAAAGTTCTTTCCGATCTCTAACATATACACTCATATCTGAAGTCTTGCAATTGCCTGCCACGGTTTCCAGTTGTCAAAACACTTTAATGATATGGCTGCGGAAATGGAATATCCGATGAGTAAACCCTCCTGCTTCATCACAGTGACCACCCAGTTTGTAGCTCCCTCCATCACCCCCTGTCCTCCACCCCGGATGGTTCGTGCCGAATGCCCGGGGAAGCAGAGGACTGCGGCGAGCGGAGTCGAGTCCCCCGAGGCAACTCGGTCACATTTCAGCAATTACATCTTTCCTGTGGCTGCTCCTTCATTCCTTCCGCCCACCAACACAAATGTCTGCCGTCTTTCTTGAGGATCCTTTTGATCGGGCATTTATTGTCAAGTATGTGACTATGTTTTGGATGGTTATTTTTATTCACGTAATTATTTTGTCCTTAGTCACATGGTCAACAACATGCGGCCTGTTCAAAGGGGCCGGTAAGGAGCAGGTGACAGGTGACATGTCTGCTATCAGGTAAAAGTGCGTTGGTATGTGTGATTGCTTCCTTGTTGTGCACGATTAGTGTTCGCCACAGTCATCTTTTCCTCCTTCTTTCATCAACTGAGATGTATTTAAAATGCGACTTTCAAATGTATAATGATAATGTTGTTGTAGTGTGTGCGTCTGTGTGTGTTACCTAGTGACGATTACACTGTTTACGTGTGTAAATGGCACAGACACCTGCAAAGTTGTCTGTTTACATGTGGATACTAACAGTCTGGTAAGGACTAAGACTTTTTTAAATGATGACCTTCTAAGGGCGGAGAGACAATGATTCATTGTTAGATAAAATTAAACTATACCTTTTACATTTAGAGGGAGAAGAAAAAGCGGTATATATATATACCCGAGAGAGATTGTCATGTGCTTTTCCATTCTACCCGTGATGCTTTAATACACACACATGGGCACGAGGGAGCGCACCTATGTACATATTATTTTCCTCCCACATCTGGTATGGAAGAAAACAACAGATCAATCAAGGTTATGAAAACACATTGTAAACTGAACTTGTTGTCAATCACCGCCAGCTGTCAGGCGTGTTGGTGCTTGTTCAAGCCCTGATTAGGACACACATACGCACACAGGTGTAAATCATTCAAATGGAGGCCACTGTTGCTAGCTTTATAGGATACATATACACAGGATACATTGTCTTTCAAATACTAGGACACCTGGAAGGGAAGCTAAACTAGAAATAGTCACACACATCCAAACTTGGTAGAACGTTCGTCTGGTTAAGAAAATTGCCAAGTGCCGCCCACTAACATGGATCGTGGTTCAGATCTTACCTCGGACACACGTAGTATCTCCCGAAAGATGCATCTGTTTACAGAGGTGGGTTAGCTCCCCTTTATATTGCCTCGGTGTTGACTCGGGTGGAAAATACCAGTAAACTAACGAGGTCCCTCCCTTTGACAGCGAGAATTATCATCGGAGATGACCATGGCAGGCGGCAGCATCATGTGTTGAGCTGCTGGATGGTGTTTCCTCAGTTCGCTAAGAGTCTCAGGCACGACGGCAGGACATGTCGTCCAGTGTGTTGAGGTTTAAATCCACCTCCTGCTACGTGGTTCATGTCTGTGAAGTTCAGAGTTCGCTCAGGAATAATTTGTGTAACTATCCCAACCAGTTTCCTTTCCTGAGTTGCTTCTATATTTACATATGCTTAAGCAAAGAAAACAAACTTAAAAAGTATGACATTTATTTAATATTTTTGATTCCCAAAATAGCACCTTGTCCTTTCTTTAGTGCTTCCTTTATTTAAAAGCATACCTCGTCCCTAATCCCTCCTCTCCCTCCACCATGCCACGGTGTGACGGAAGTAAATTGCGTTGGACGCTTTTGATACTGGATGTAAGCGACCTGTTCAGTGCCGTGGTCCTGTGCCTAACACTGCGCGTATTTTTGCTACCTTAATCTTTGCAAAGCACTTGAATACGAGAAATTCCCGTGGGAATGTGCAGGCTTTCAGCTTTAATATACCTTCCTCCCCTCGTGCGCCAAGCATTTGCCGATGCATGTATCTGCCCTTCTGCCACTCGCACCACCTCCCTGCTTCGCTTTCTACTTCTTCTCCTCCTCCCTCCAGCACCTCCCAGCTCTCTCCACTTCTCTCTTTGTTATGCACAAAGTAATAAAGATTTTATCGCCAAGCATTAAATGATGGGGTTTGTTCACGTTCCAGCTCGGATGCACGTGTTTGCTAGACACGTGGTGGCCATGATCTAGTGCTGACGATAGGGTCGGCACGTTTGCTGAGTCAGTCCACCCGAGTCTTTTGTTCACTTCCCTTATTCACGTCCTATCGAGATTTTTCCTGTGTAATTCAGTAAATTGTATGAAGAATTATCTTTCTGGACAATAAATACAAACACAAAGTATAACTGAAGAGAATTGTATGAACAGACGAAGACAGAAATTTCTAAATAAGACTTCAAAGCACGACGGGCAAGAAACTTCTTTCAAGGGTTTGAAAGGTAGTGGTTGGGTGTGGAAGGGTGGAGCGGAAGCAGTTGCTGGATCGGAGTAATGGCGGAAGTGACGATAAATGGCCGGCTTTACGGATGGCGAAGAACCTGATGTTTTTGGTCTGTAGATTGGCTGAGTAATTGCTGGGTCCTTCCACTGGCACAATGGCGACTGAGCCATCGATCTTCATCTGTTCGGCAGACATTTGCTCACACTATGAAACCAGAAACGTCTGCTCGTTAAACCGATGAATGATTCCATCTTTTATTCAAACGTGGGTGGTGTACTGTGACGTAATACTTCTATTCCGCTAAGTAGAAAATGGCGTTGGAAAAGTTTTTGTGTGAAATGTGTGAATGTGTGAAAACTATCTTTAGATATTTCATTTTGAAGAACAATCAGACCACGTCGCATATGAAATTGAAGACACTTTTGCAATCTTTAATGTCCGTTTTGAAAATCGTATTCAACAACCTCAAAACTTTTTTAATAAGTTATCTTCTGGTTTCACCTAGTCTTAACATTGCCATCCCAGCTTTCAGCGTCCCAGGATCGAAATATGACAGGATGTCTGACATGACACAAAGGATGTATGTAAAAGCCTTTATATACCAGCTTTCTTAAACAATAATCGTAATGGTCAGAAATATGAATAACTGCTCAGCTCTTCTTCATTTATGATCGTGGCAGATCCTTCTGATCCTGTCTAGACAGGGAAAAAAGAAGGCGCCTTGTACGAACACGAAGCAAGCCATCGTCAATGTTGCTGATCCCCGGAATCAAATAATCTGTCTTCCTTTGTCAGGAACACAAGCTGTAATGTATCCCCACTTCCATCCAACATTCCAAGGAACATTCGTATACGATCACGAAGGCCACAGGGAATTTGTTTTTAAATTTTGAAACACTTGGTGTGACCTAATGCTTACGAAAGATTTAATACTCCGACTTATTTTTATAATATATTTTTCTTATTTTTCTAAATGATGGGAATCAGCTATGCGAAAAACTTTGAATACCCTTATCGAAAAAAAACTTGAGTGCATACCGTTCAACTGGAGAAAAAAATGTATTTCATGGCGGTGTGTGAAATAAAGCCAGACTCTTGCACTCATTCACACTAAAGCTTATTTTTTTTGGTTTTCTGGAAAGCCATCCAAATTACAAAAGAAGAATTGTCTTGTCGACAATAAACGTGGACGAAAAAAACATTTTTTTAAGACTTCTTGCATTAAAATCAGGTTTTAAGACTGTTGTCGTCTGCAGCAGCGTCCCAGTCTTCATGACCTCTGACCTTTCAGCCCCTTAACAACGCGTAATGTTAAAATCATTTTTGCGAGCGCGACATTGATTCCTCTTACTTCCCCCAACCCCCCGGTCCTGTCTCCTCCTCACCCCCACCCTGAAGTGATGGAACAATGTCATGTCTGGCGAAATACCAGAGTGAATATCTCGCGAAAGCAGATGTGTTCTGTCTTATCTCTGCGGGTGTTTGCCGGGTATCGATGTGGGCAAAACTTATTACTTCACGCAGCTTTTATGTTTGTTGACAATACTCCAGCCGTTGCTTTGTTCTCTGTCGAAATCAAAAAGAACGTTCATGGCGGTGCTGGTCGCAAGAAGGAAATTCGCTGCGCGTGCATTTTATGTGTTTTATGATTAAAGGACGTGTTTGGAGCGTCCGTCTGTTTGCCACCGGCGGCTTGGCTTCGAAGGAAGAGCATTGTTCAAACAGAATGTCAAAGTATCTCAGTTTTCCCTTGTGTGCAGTTCATCTGCATCAGCTAGTGTCACAAGAGCAGTGGCTGGATAATATTAATATTCACCTCTCTCTCTCTCGACCTGCGTGTTTTTTTGTGTGTTCAATTATGTACTTTAGTGTGTGCGTGCGTGCGTGCGCGTGCCTGAATTTTTTTTTTTATTATTATTAACTTGCCATTATCCACTGGTTTCAAATAACCTGGTAGTACTTTGAAGGTCCTGAACTCAAGCTGCATCACATGGTTCAGAAGTTTTTCCTGAACCATCAGCAAGAAAAACTTCATCCCATGTCGGTCGAGAACTCTCTTGCTAGTGCCACTCCCACAAACACGCGCGTACACGCCCTCTCACACGCATTCATTCACCATCTGCACATATCTAACCCAATTTCGACATTTTTGTTGCTGCTGTGGCTGTTGTTGCTGTAACAGGTGGAGTAGGTGTTTGCTGCACATTGTACCTGACTGTGTCAAGTGCGTTGACTCCCATCTGACTCAGTAAGACTCGAGATCGACTCGATATCCTCCCAGCTTCAACAGACAGACGTTTACACTACCATGAAACACCTTCCATCTTACTGTTATTTCACACCGTTAGCAGACCAACTAATTCGACCATGTGATATAATTTAGCTAAAAGACCCTCTAAACCGGATTTTCCTTTTTTCTTTCTTAATATGCATCTATGCAAAGTGACATATTTTCCTTTCTACAAAGTTTTTCTTTGAATTTCCTTGTGTCTTTATTTATTAACCCCAGCATGCTGTCAGGACAGTAAACTTCCTGTCCTAACGAAGGTCAACATGCAGAAGCTGAAACTATCCTTCCATCAAACATAAATAATTAATAGGCTCATCGATTTTATTTGTTCTTCCTTGATAGCTCAGCTTCAGGCTGTGGAATAATCCACAACCAAACGACAGAACACAACGGACACATGTCCCACGTAGTCACCGTTGATGCCAGAGCTGGTGGACGTGAGCGGTTGAAGCTGCAGCCTGGAGGCAAACTTCAACTAGCGACTGAGGCGGCTGATGACGATTACAGTACATTTGCAATGACAAGCAGGAGATTGTATGCGACAACACACGCGATGGGCGGCGTAAACAATTAGCGAACGAGTGAAAAGTCTTGTTCTGTGTGAAGATGGCCGCGATGCGCAAATCGGTTTTAATGGGCGAAAGCTCGCGTGAGAACGGCATTGTGGATGGAAAAATCATGTCAGGGTGTGTGCATGTGTGTG
This sequence comes from Pomacea canaliculata, assembly GCF_003073045.1. Taxonomy (NCBI): domain Eukaryota; kingdom Metazoa; phylum Mollusca; class Gastropoda; order Architaenioglossa; family Ampullariidae; genus Pomacea; species Pomacea canaliculata. The sequence continues at coordinate 35,081,140 of NC_037590.1, read as the reverse complement.
TCTATGTGTGTGTGCGTGTGTGTGTGTCTATGTGTGCGTGTGTGCCTATGTGTGTGTTTTCTCGCGGGGGTGTCTTTCTGTGTGTAAGGGTGTATGTGAGCTGTCTGGTCCATTACAAAGCTCGTTTGTCTGGTAAAAAACTCTAAACAGTCCAAGGTAAACAGCTATGGACATCAAGTATCTACATATTTATTTCGAGGTTAGTTTTCCTCTGACTGACATTAAGTGCTTACGAGGGACATGGTCATGGACCAGATACGACATGAAGACGACTTCATCATCTGTTCACAGTCCTAGTCAGTGCTTGTTTTACACCAAGAAAACCTCAACTATTTACTCTACATCCAAGTTAGTCTTAGATAAACACATGCTTACGGCCTCAGACTTTTGACTTTATGGAGTCTTAGTAAGCTGAACAATTGTGATATAGGGACAAGTTGTCTGGTAATATTTCTCTGTCAGGCAACCAATTTTGAGGTTGTGTTAGCCAGTCCTGGAGTTATCTCCCCACGTCTGGTGTGCCAGACCATTAACCGCGTTATTTTAATGCATTTTGTTACACTTCGTTACTAATCTACATATGTATGTGTGTGTCGTGCCTGGCATGGAGCAGGACATCAAAGAGTCATCTTTATCAGCAAAGCTCGCTGCAATAGCAACATCGTCGCCTGATGCACAATTGGATGTGACAGCTGACGGCAGCCATATCGGAGAGCGGGTCCTTAGTGAGTCTTGTAGGCGCGCTTGTGATTACCCTGGTGTTTGCTGATTGTCCTCCATGAACGACAGACGCCCGCCATTACCCGAGCGTTAAACCTCCGCTCCTCATCAGCTCCCTTTCTTCTGGCGCCGGTGGTTATTTATTTTATTTTCTTTTTTTTTTTTCCATCTGAATCAGGCAGACATTCCACCAGGATTGAGTGTTCAGTAAGTGGCATTTAATCAGCGAGAAATCGATGCTATAAAAGGTGTATTGCTAATGCCCATTTTGTTTACCTTCCAATCTCTTGGCAAAGACCTGATGAGAAAGGGAAGGCGGTTGTTTCAAAGCAAACAATTGGATATTGATCAAAGCAGACGACGATGGAAGGAGGTAGTCAGCTCAATGCCAGGGGAAGGATTGTGTGTGATACAATTGTCTCTCGATTGCCTTGCAGGACGAGCTGGCCGCACAAACTCTTAATGACTCTGAAGAGATTGAGTGTTCCGGTCACTAAGGCTTCATCATAATAATCTTGACAAAACCGTAAAAGCTGGAGGTGTGGGCCAAAGATATTTTGTAAATTGCGGCGGATAATTAATATGGAGCGAGGCTTGAACTTTGAAAGGTTTCGACGTTGTGGCAGGAGGTCTGATGTTAAACGAAATCGGAAGGAAATTGTCAACATTGTTTTGAAATTTTGTCTCGAAACCCGGTAAATTTAGTAATGACCCCAGTGTTTTATTAATGACAGGAAAATACGAAGTGTTGTGAAAGACTAGTCTTATGTCTTAAAGTTTTCCGGTTTCATAAGCTGTAGACATTTTTTTTTTGTGACCACGATTTTTAAATTTGCCACAGAATGTTCACTGAAAAAATCTGTGCAATGTGTCGATAATGGCCGTATGTCAACGCGCGATGTTTATTAATGTGTGTTTAAGGCAGTAAATCTTTGTCGCGGGTTTTTTTTTTTAACTGGTCCCCATCCTCAAGACTAGTCATGCTTCCTGCATATCACGGCTTTAATTATTGACACTCATGTCAGTTACATTAATTTGGCTTATTTTATTTCTCCACTTTATCCATCTGTTGTGTATTGAGCTCACCTTGGTGTGGAGGAATGCGCTGTAGAAATCCTATTATTTTTTATTATTATTCTTTCTAACCAAAAATGAAACAGAAAGATCAACCATTCCCAATAATAGAAAGAAGAATAATAAATTATCAAAGGAAGGGATGGCAACGCAGTGATTACAAAACAAGGCAGCATCATGGAAACTGCAGCAGCAGTACGCACGCACCAGGCCTTGCTCGGGTCAAAGGCCATTGACTGCATCACGGACATGCGGACGGAGGTACATGGACAGGATGGTGGTGTGTACAACCATGGTGTCTCCTAAGCCCTATTCGATAGTCACAAGTGTGTCAAACGTCTGTCGCAAGACCACGCGCACTTTTGTGTCCGCGACTCTGATGTAGTCGACGTTGCTAAGTAACCCACGGGCCCACGTGCTTACGGTGAGCTCAGGTTCAAAAGCGAACGTGCGTAAGACCAAATCGAAATTTAGAGCTAAGCAAACATATTTCTTCTGAAATGTTACAGTAAATAATTTACGTTGAAAGGAAGAATGCTTATTTGAAATTTGTTGCATTGGATAACCTCGGGTACCTAGAGACTGTTCCCCATCCAACCCCTCACCCCTACACGTAAACAAGTTAAGTAGCTGAAGGATGGAGTGGTTGTTGGAGGTGGGGGAGGGAGGAAGTGAGACAGGAGAGGATGTGAGCGGTGCCTTTGATGTGTTGCGGTGGCTGCGCGCTGGACGTCACTGTGTCGTCTGCTGCACTTGGACTACTTGACGTCCACTTCACGCTGCGGCCACCGCTTCCTCTTGCCGCGCGGCTGTTCGCCGACTGGCCACTCTCCTACACTTTGCCGTCGGCCTGAGAGCTTGTCGTGCGGCTATTGCTGCGTGCCAGTGCCTCACCTCTGACTGTCGTCACATGATCACACCCCCGACATTGCCTCCCCCTCCTCCCTCGACTACTTTTGTTCACCATCAGGGTCACTTCATCAAAACATAGTTTCCGCATCTCCCCCCGTCCTCTCCAACTCCTCCTCTTTCCTTTGGCCTTGAATTGCCATTTTTATTTTTTTTTCGGGAGGCTGAATGCCCTGGCAACATCCCCACAACACTTTCAAGGCGGTTTGGTTTGTCGGCACCGCTTCCACTTCAGGCTGTCCCTTGACAGCTTCAGACTCCCAGCCTCTTGAGGTGTCTGCGTTCAGACTGTTTATCTCACACTGCTGAAAACCAAGAGGGCTTCCCCATTCCTTCCCAGAATAAAGACAAGAGGGGAGTTGTGAGGGGGGAATAATCGCTAAAAAAGAGAAAAAAGTGCCGACCAGGCGCATTGTCTCCTTGCTATTTGTGGATCAGCATTACAAGAAACCAGGTTTCTTTGGTTTGACGAAGAGAGTTCCACACTAGTGTTAGATAGGAAAAAACTCAGTTGTTAGAAATGATGTTGTCAGTTCTTTAGACACGATGCTGTAAACTTTTAAGATGTCATACTTTTCACTTAATGTACTCATTTATTTTTCTGTTCAGTGCTTAGACATGATGCTGCTTAATCTTTGGATGTGGTGAGTCACTGTTCGGTGTCTCGGTGTTTGTCCTGGCGATGGTGACATAGCTCTGTATCTGAAACTTTTGCTCATCCATCTGATGGTAGAAACAAGTTGTTATTCCTTCGTTATTCACAGAAAGTTGTCCACTGGTCTTTTTTCGCAACTCCACACATTTTCAACTCAATTTGAATGACACCATCCATACACGAAACAATATAAAGCCTACTACAGCTCGCCACACATTATCAATTTATTGATCATACTTGTTTTATTTTGTCTCTATTGAAAAAAACAACAGAGCAATTATTGCAGATTTGCACTGACGTGTTTTCCTGCATTTATTGCATTTTGTTGCCATCAGTTCTTCAGCTCGTAAGCTCCAGACCCCGGCTTTGGAACATCCAACTAAACCTCAGCACACTCGTACGCTTGTCTGCTTAGCTCATCTCCAAAAATGGAGGGACCTCCTCTGAGGGAGATAATATCCAGGAAATACGCAGAAGGAACCGCCCGTAGATAGGCTGGCTGGTCGATGGACCGCACGCACCTTGGCCATGCTTCCGCATCCAGGGTTCTTCTCTCTCTCCATCCCCCTCACCTTACCTCCTTAACATCGATCCGCCTTTGGGGGATGGAGGATGGACCACCGAGAACAGGGCTGCAGCCTATGAAAGGCCACTTACTTCCAATCTGATGGAGAAGGACAAGAACGATGAGGTGGCAGAGAACGCCCGATAACCTCGGCCACGTTTTTCGGGTCGCGTTTCGGTGACCTTAGGAGTAAAATTGATTAGAAGAGCCAGTGAGGTCAGGCCTTGTGTGTGAGAGAGAGAGAGAGGAAGAGTTGGAGGAGGATAGTTATGTGTTTGTCGATGTTCTGGCGTTGACGAGGGACTCGCGTCCTGACGCTGATGAGCTGTTTAAAGGTTTCCTTCACTCGCTGCCCCGCGTGAACTGACGTCATCCTGTTGGCACCAAAGATGTCAAGGACTTGTCTTTATTAACCTCTCCACCGAGACCCTGTTCATCTGAAGTCCAAAATTTTTATTACACATGTCAAGCGGATGACTTCTTCTCGGTGCTCTTTCTCAAATTTGTAGAGAATCACGCTGTGTAAACGACACACACATTTGTATACATACGAACATGAACAAACGCATGGAAGAACACAAAGGTGTAAGAGTAGAAGAGATTTGAAGAGTATTTGAAAAGAAGGACCACAGTAGTGAAAGCAGCACGGTAATGAAAGAATTCCCGTTTTCATAGTCTCCTTTGTCAAGCAGGATCCAGAGTGTACGAGTGTGCAGACACACATACGTTTCGCTAGCAGGAAGACATTCATGGAGTGTTTTCAGGCTTTGTGTGTCCATGACCCGCATGCATGCAAGCAGCTATCACAAAGCCTTGCGACCAAGCCGCAGAGAAAGAGAGAAAATGTCAGAGAAAGAAAAAAATGAAAGGGAGAACGAGATCGTGTTTTTGAGGAAGTGAGTGAGTGTATTTTTGTGTGCGACAAGAATTCGCAAGTCCATATTTCGTCTTTTTCTCCTAGATAAGGAGAGAGTGAGTGACAGAGCACTAGCAATAAAAAAAAACTGAGAAAGAATGAACGAGAGAGAGAGAGAGCGCAAGTGTGACCACGTGCGTGTGTACGTGTTTGTATGTGTGTGTAGTGCGTGCGATACATGTTTGCTGGGCTTTCTGGGGTCACGCTAACGATGTGGCCACAGCGAACGCAGACGAAGAAAAAAAATCCTTTGTCTTGTGGGGTCCAGGCTTTTGCAGCAGCTGGATTCGATCCTGAAGAAGGTCCAATGTGTCTGACCCTAAGCACTCTGTTTTCGCCTTCTGTTGATCCGAGCTGTTTGTCGTGCAACAGCTTTTAATTTGTTTACCAACGACCTTTCCAAATGTCAGTTAAGTTCACGCGTTATGGCTCAATGACTCAGTTTGGATCATTTTGATATGATACAAAAATTGTTTATCTGGTTTTTCAGCTGTTGGCTGAATATTTCAAATGGTGTTTGCAAAATTTGGCGTCTGCGAAAGGGTATCGCCGTGAATGCCTTCTCATCGAAGGGTGTTAAAAGGACGAACAATTCTGTGACTTCTTGAATTACAAAGAATCCAAATGGAAAAATTAGTTTAAGTGTGGTGTGTTAATGATTATTAGATATTAATTTTATTACATTTCCATGTTTTATGACTGCGCATGAAAGCAATGACAACAATTTGGTAATGACCACTTCTGAGGGTTGGTGGAGTTGATCGAGAGATGAGCGTCAAGAAGAGTGGTCAGTCGATCTGTGCTGTGACAGACATAAACAGTGGGAGTTTTTTTTTTTCGTGATGTTGCAGGAGGTTCGTGCCAGAAAAGACTCGGCACAAGCGGCAAGCCCTGCAGGACATGACCCGGCCGCTGAAGCACTGGCTGCTGAAGCACAGGGACAACCCGTACCCGTCTAAAGCAGAGAAGCTTGAGCTGGTCTCAAGTAGTCAGATGACTTTAACACAGGTACTTTTTCTTCATCTCTACGTCCTTCTTCTGAACTCCATCTATCTTAGTCTTTGCCTCTATGTTGATGCTTAACAGACAGATTATATGCACGCACACACAAACACAAACACCGATTTTGATGGATTGGACTGAAACACAATGCATAAAGAAACCTGTGACAAGATTGTATGATGTCCTATCTCACCATCTAGTATCCTGGTCTGATCTCACTTTCTCTACAGGTATCTAATTGGTTCGCGAACGCTCGGCGGCGTCTGAAGAACACGGTGAAGCAGCCGGACCTGACGTGGGCCTCGCGCATCAAGCTGTACAACAGCTGTGTACAGGGCAACGCCGAGCTCTTCTCCCTCGGGTCCGATGACAGCTGCCTGGAGTCGGATGACGACATGCTAGGTAGGCAGGCAAGATGTCAGGTCTGCTGATATTGAGTTATGAGTGTGGGTGTGGAGCAGAACAAAGCAAGGCACCAATCTGAAAGCCCAGCTATAATCTCTACAAAACAAAAAAATTGCAAAAAAAAAAAAAGCAAGTCAACAATACCTGAAGCAAAAGCACAAAAAATAAATAAATAATATAAAGACATAAAATAAGCAAACAGGTGGCAGGTCAGATAATTTTTTTCTATGGCTTTGAAAACTTAACTCATATTCCTTCGAAGTTTATTGGCTTTGTCTATATATATATATTCGTACATACGTCATTATTAAAAGAAAAAAAATCCCAAACCCTAAGTGGTCCTCATTTCGTAATGAGATAGTCATTATAGCATACTTACACTGCTAATGGCACTCCTACAAGCTACACTTATGTTTACAGACAAAAATACTACTGAAAACAGTAGCATGACACAGGCCTAACAGTAAACATAAGCATTGCAGGCATTCATATGTATGTGAGAGAGAGAGAGAGAGTATGAGAACGACTCAAAGTGTAAAGAAGGAAGTGGAGAGACCACGTGACCACTAATGTTCAGTTTGAAGTGTCAGGCTGGCAGCATCAATGCAAGGTTGAAGCCATTTGTCACAAGACTAACATCGCCAGACTAGCAAGAAGCTGACAGATTGGAAAACGCACAGCACATAGAACCTCGGGGAGAAGGGCGGAAGATGGAAAGAAGGAGAGTAAACACGCCGGAAGTGAAGGGTCATGACGTGTTCTGGCGCATGTCAAAAGGCTCATTCTGCTGCCAAGCAAGGCCTGGCGTCTAGCAGGCTAGGTGTAGGAGCAGCCAGCATCTCTGTGCAAGCAGGACTGGACAAATACACTGAGTATTGCACAACAGTAGCGGGGGAAGCAGAGTGTAGTACATGCATTTTTTTTCAATTTTATTTATTTCCATGCTTTGCCTACTGGCATCACTCATGGGAAATAACAACAAGTAGAATAATAAATAATCTATAGCTTCTGAGATATATAGTGCACATTGATGGAAAATCCATAAATCAGCAGATAATTAAACAAATTGTTGATATAGCATTTCTGTTCACCTCTGTCATACGAGAGGAATGCGAGAGGGGGGAGAGAGAGGGAGGAGACAGAGAGTGCTTACGTACTAAACATCCTTTTGTGACCTTCCCTGCCCAAACACCTGCTAGTGTTACCTGTGTACAGTACTGTCAACATGCACGTTTTCTCAGAAAAGAACTGTGCAATGAATGCCAGTTCTAAAAAAATAACGGACTGACGAGGCTAGGTGAGGTGCGGAGTTGAAAGAGTGCAGTGCAGCTGCTCACCCCCTCAAAAAAAAAAAAAAAACCTGTGGGAGACAGCTGGCTGCGGTGTGGAGGGAGGTGAACCTCACCTTTGTTGCGGTGGCCACAGGTAGGTTTGAGACGACAGTTGAGACCTGCTGGCTGTAAACGTGAGCACAGCTGACAACCAGTTCAAAGCCTCAACATTTTCTCAATCAATCCTGACATATGTCATTGTCGAATTTGTTTCCCTTGATTGTTCCTGATGAAATTTTTGTTAGACGTTAATGTTTTAACTAACCCACACTATTATCAGTTTTCAGTTAACAAACATAATAATTTTTCTCCTTACTTTCCTTCTCTCCAAGTTCAGAAGGTAACCCTTACTCAAAAAAAAAACAACAAAAACAAAACAAAACAAAAAATAAACCCAACCAAACAAAAAAAAAAAAAAAAAAAAAAATAAAGCAAAAAAAAAACAAACCATATTATTTATATTATTATAGATGGTAGAAAACAGTGTCCCTAGTTAGAGTAATGGATCATTAATACATCACCAAGTGACTTCGATGACCGAATGTTACTGGTTTCTGGGTTCTTCACAAATCATCCTCGGGTGCGTGGGTGAGAGAAAATGAGAGATGACGTTGAGGACTCGGGTGGGATTACCCACACGGCGTTTCTGTCGCATTTTCTTGTTAAAACTCCTGGGAAAGGATAAGATGTTTATACGAGAGAAGTCACGAGATATAGGTAAGGGGGGATGAAGTGTGGGGAACGGGGTTCATCAGTGCTCGTGTACTGAGGACTTGTTTGACGACCTGCCATTGATAGCTTTGCCAGTTGAACCCCGGGTTTCCCAGCTCGCGACGTCAGCAGTTTGTGCACGTCCCATCTGGACTTGACGGCTCCAACGGGCGGGTGGGCGTATTTTTTTTTTCGTATATATTTTATTAGTCGCCGGTGAGTAGCAGGCCTGAGTCTCAGCAGCTCGAGGGCAAAGTCACTGTGGCAACCATAACTCCGAGTGACAAAATGATCAGAAAAGCTGTGTATTGCATACATAATCTTCTTGACACAACCAGTGAGGTCAGAGGTGGTCAAGCAAGGTTTTAGACAGATTGATGATCGTGCAAGAAAGAAGGGCGCCCCGGTGTGGATGGCGCGATGTGAAATCTTGGAACATTGGCCCTGCGTTAGTCGCAGTGACCGAGCTTTGAACTCTGTCCGAGAGAAAGGTTAGGATGTTATGGCTATGTCATAAACTTTGATCTCCTGAACCGAACTAAGAGGTCAGGGTTTGTAAATCGCATCGGCTTATTTCTATTTTATTTCATTAAAACATTATTTTATTGTTTTATTTATTCATTGCAATCGGGTTAATCTATACGACACACCGTGCTGATTCATTCCATCATGTCAGCTAAAGCCAATTGTTTTTCTACATTAATGTTCCTCACTCCTTCTGTCTTTTTTTTTTTCTTTCTTCACGCACACGAACATGCGTGGTGACTGGAGGACTCGGTCGGGTGTTGGGTGCATTGTATGATCTTGTAGGCAACATTTGTTTGAGTGCAAACACAACCTCCCCCACATGAGCACTAGAAGATATTGTGCAAATAAGACATTTCAGCTGTCAGGAAGCGTCAAACCACAGTTGGCAAAAGCTCGTTCACTGGGTGCATGTGAGGACTGGGGAGGTGAGGGGAGTATTGGGGAGGTGAGGGTAGTGAGGAGGCAATAATGGCGGTGGGGAATATCGACCAACTCCTCACTGGCCACACCGCAGGCGCTGGAACTCCATTTTTTAAATTTTGAAAAGCGAGAGTGTTGTTTATGATGACACTTTTATTGCTCCAGAACGAGGCAATGGCATTTAAAGGGGAAATGGAGAGTAAGGGAGAACAACACGACACGGCAGCGTCCACGGTCAAGATGGTCGTACGTGCATGACGGTGTCGTATGGGAGCGCGACTTAATCACTAGGTTTTGTGACTCCAGGTCTCACGGATAGAGTTAATCACGGGAAGATTATTTTATTCCCATAATTATGTGATCATTATCAGGAGATTTTATGTTTTGCACAAAACTGTCAGATTGATGGAATAGTCCGATGGGACACTTTGCAGGGTGGTTCACAATAAACTGACTTTTCAAAATATCTAGATTTTCATTCTTCTACACCTTTGAATAACTAAACTCAGCTAAGACTACTTTCTAGCATGTTCGTATAAGTGATTACTTGTCTGTCTGCTTGCATGGCGTAGTTCACATTCTAGGTCGTGGTCGGTGGCGTTGGTGGAGGTTCTTGCTGCAGAAGCATCACATCTCGATCAATGATCTCGTGCGCTATGAACTCGCTCTTAGATACGGGTGGTTGTCATAAGCTAGTGGGACACCTGCCTTATGAACATCTGTGCGGCTTTTATTGCCCACTAGGCGAGGTTAGCTGCACAGATTGCACGTGCAAAGATGGTGGGCAGCGTGGGTGTCATTGGTACGTCTGGCCGTCCATGTCTTCCTTAAACTTATATTAATCTGATAATTACATGTTTATATAATTCGTGTTTCACTTAATCCTTTACGTATTTATATAATACATATTTAATTTTATATTTATTGCAGTCTTAACACGAGATAATAAATATGGAAAAAGAGACAAAATTGATCTTTCATTCAAATACCGATTTCACTTATTTTAGGTGATGTCTAGACTAGCACCATCTCTTTTATCTGACAGGTGTAGTGAATATATTCAAGTTATTGTTTGTCCAACCGTTAAATGAAAGTCATAGGGGTTTTTTGGGATGACAGAACCTCCCCTCGAGAGATCTCGGCAATAAGCGTCTGAATTGTTTCCCCTTGTATATGCTGTTTGTTCCATGAGATTTATTTCCCCTCGCTGCAGTCCATCTGACCAAAACTTTTGATTAAGTCTGTTTGGTTTGTCAGATCAGATACATTCAGAAGGAGCCTGGATATTATTATTTCAGATGTTGTGTTAACATTATTTTCCCGAAAAAAAATGCAGAACAAATAGATTTGACTATACGTACCTGGAATTTTTCCATTAAAAATTTTATATTTCTGTTTATTTTTTTCTGTTTTTTGGGACATCTAGCTTTGTCTGAACTCTCCTAATAACATGTGTTGCTTTATCAAAAGTGCACGACGAACCTACCCCAAATTTAAACTGGTCTAGGCCAGTCTTTATACTCTCCTCCGGAAATAGAGACAGTGTAAAAGAGAAAAGCTTAGTATATACCTTCCGCGCCAAACTGGTTAAATAAAATTTAATGACCGCCAAGTCCTGAAAGTTTTTCACGTCTGTGCCATGTCTAAAATAAAATGAGAAAGAAGACGATACACAGCTACACTGCATGCATGCTCACAGAAAGACCAGACCTCGTCCCAAATTCCTTGGACTTCAGAATTGCATGCTTTATGTCCAGGAAGACATCTTGGCAGGAGTGGGTTCATAAAATTGTTAGAATCTAGATCGCATGGAGCTTTCTTTGCACAAACTACAGAAAGTACAGAACTTACTTCGTGGGAAAATTGTGAGAAACTGTTAAATAAAATCACATTTGCAGCAAAAGCATGGCATGGAGTACAAAGATCTGTGCGAACCTCCAGCAAACAGACGGAGGTGGCGGCCATGCCGCCTGTCGGGTGGTTTTGATAAACGCGTACATGCTGCGAAGTTAAGTGGAGTTTGACAAAGATGTACAGAGTCTCTTTCACAAACTTCTGAAAGCCATTGATTTATGGGTGAGTAGGACAAAGCATCCTTGTTGAAGCCGCGTTTAGTCTTGCAGAAACCTTTGTCTTCAACTTTCTTTCTTTTTCTTTTGGTCACGTGTTTCTTTTAAATCTGCAAACACTGTTCTTTTGTTACAATCTCGCCCCGTTTGACATGTCAACAACTCTACGGGATGTCATCTCACCATTATGTCACATACATTTTATGACAGGTCATCGACTTTTTAAAACATCGCTGAGAGAGAGTGGGGGAGAGATTAAAGGGAGGAGGAGAAATACACTGTTGGGAGAAGGAGAGGAAGGACAAAGCGATTACTTTCTATCTATCCATACACAACTACAGACAACAACATGCATATCCATACCAATCACCCACTCTCTCGCACACACCTGTAGGTCAACAATGCACAGTAACCGACTCCAAAACAAAGAATCCTCTCCTCTTCTTTAAATTTGTTGTTTCTGCAGAATCACAAAAAGACATTTGGGTACAAATTGCAGTCAGCACTCATCCGGTCTCAGTTTTCGGTTTGTATGTTTGGTTTCTGGGACCCCTTGAGCCTCCCTTCTCCGAAATCTTGGCTTGTCTTACCTCTCTCTCTGTCAGCAGCTTGTGGCGCCATTTTGGGAGGAGGATGGTTCGTGAGCAGCTAAGTGACGGGTGCGAGGCTGTGGCCAAAAGATTGTATCAGACAATTTATGAGAGCCATGAAAACGGAAGTCTCCAGGCCCCTGACGCATCACCAGTTTTGCTTCTCATGTCTACAGACACCTGTACCTCTTTTTTTTTTCTTCATTATGAACGATGTCTTTAACACACACGCACAGATCGCACGATAGCACGGAGGTGGGGTAGGTAAGATAAAGATATTCACAGCACTGGGAAGCTCGACTAACACGAGCTCGGATGCCTGGGAGATGTTGCAATTCATGCCCCAGTGATGGGCTGTTAATTTACTGTTTGCAGAACTTAAGCACCTGGCAGGCGCACCGAGAGTTAGTTCTCTCTTTGTGTGTTTAAAATATCCGCCATGCTTTTTTCGCACTCTCCCTACCTCTCCAACGATTATGAACAAGGATGTTGTCTAGTACATATCTTTGTTTTCTTCGTGGTTGCGCTTATCTGCCAAACTCGACACTCGCAGCTGTAGGCCTTTTTGCTTTTAATCTCTTAATTTTTTTTCTACCGGTAATGGTTCCAGGTAATTTCTTGAGGGATGTTTTCGAACCGCCCTCTCCTCCACTCTCAAAGGCCTACCCGACTCCGACATGAAATTAAGCTTGAAGTTGCTGGCACGTTAGCAAAATCTCGGGTGTTCGTCAGTGTAGTGAATGTGAAATGAATTGCATTTATGTTTTTTAAGAAAACGCACAGCGAGTTGTCTTTCGTTGCTACTTCTGACGTCACTTAACATTTCAGCCAATACGAGAGCTTTAAAAACATGCTCACAAAAGTTGCCCAATCAGCGAGCTAGGATTCGTGATGTCACGGAAGTGAGGTCTTAGCTTTTTTTTTTTTTCATGGTGAAAACATGTTCAGAGGGTCGTACTTTGTGAACAAAACAAGTGTGCACCCAGGAAATTAGTGTTTATTAATAAGTAAGATGTTGATTTAAACTGCTGGTGCACTCGGTTAGACTTTTAAATGCTTTTTTTTTGTCCGTAAACTATATTGTAGTTTCAGTTTACCTATGGGTCACAGGTATTTTAGATGTTTACTTCTTAATTAAGCAGCCGTGTAACTTTAAAAAACCCAGATCATCGGCGATGATGTAAATAGATGATGTTATAGACACAATGCTAGAGACCTGCAACAGACAGCAAATTTGATATTATTCAACAGTCGTGATGTAACAGACATTCCGCAATAGATAAGGTGTTATGGATTTTATATTAGACACGATTTGTAATAAATATTGAGTAATAGACATAATGTAATAAAAATTTAACTAATTTGGTGTTTATATCTGTTATATATATATGTGTCTTGAATCCTTGTTGTAACAGAAGGTCGATATGACAGCATCTGAATTTTTGAGTTTTGTAAGGATACAGCCAATTTTAGGAATACCACTTAAAATGAGTTCATTCGTGTGTGAGTGTGCTTACGGGACTTACCGTTAATAACTTATCACGTTACAAAAGAGAAAAAGCATTATTACATCCGCCATCTCGCCCCTCCTCGTTATACATTTCTACAGCTGCAAGTTCAGATTCGCTCCCGTGGGCTGAAACTAGGATTTGAACTGCTGCAGATCACAGACAGAGCGACACATTCCACGATGACGTCACAGACAGCCTGGCCTCGTCATCGCGCACAGCCACTCCAGACGTCGTGGTGGCGGCCCTCGGTTCCCGGGATGTATGCAGCACGACCCACAGCGGCAGCATCGGTAGCAGCAGCAGTAGCAGCAGCCTTAGCAGCAGTATACATCCAAATCAAAGCCCCAGTAGTTACCAGGTGAGTGAGCAGTGTTGGTAGCAGCAACACTGGAAGTAGCATAGCATCTGAATCATAGGTGTCTATTCCTTTTTTTTTTTTTTTGCCCTCGTCATTCTGTTGCCGCATCCATACCCCGACCCGTATGGGCTTTCTAAGTTTCTTTCTTAGTGTGTTTCCTCCAGCAACATTCTATGTATCGTTAAAGCTGAGCTTCCCCCTGTCTCCCTACAAACTCCCATTCCAACCTTGCATTTCCTTCTTCCTCTCCACCTCCTCTCTAGTCACTGCCCACTCTCCTCCCCACCTTGATAAAAAGACGGATGCTTTTAAAGGATTTTTTGTTGTTGTTGCTTTTATTGACTTCCCCGACCGCTTGATGCATTAGGATACATTAGCCGACACCCAGAGCGCAGTCACATGCAATGCTGCGGGTAGAGGGCGCTCAGACATCCCACATGCTAATGGGCGAAAGCTGAGTAGACTTCCGCTTGTGACCTGCGCGGTTCCATCGTGGACATGTACAGGTGGACTGCTGTCTGTCTGCCGAGACCAACGCTTAGCCTTCTTGCGAAGTTCTCCGCTGTTAGTCTCGGTGAGCCTAAACAATGAATGTGACGAAACCGGAAGCTTTGTATACACATGCCTCGTTTTAATAGTCAATCTGAAATGTGAATGAACCGGAAACTTTGTACCCAACTGCCTCGTTTTAGTAGTAACCGGAAAAAAATCGTCTGCAAGCAGTCCAGTAATACAACAAGTTCGTGGTTCGACCGTTGAAGGGTCCTGACGACTGAGAACATCAGCTCTCAATTTTAACGCGAGATCTCATTCTGTGTGCTTTTTCTTGTTTAGGCTCCGGAGCTTAGTCGAAACCTTTAAACTGTTTTGTAGAAACTAATTTAGAAGTAATTTTGTAAACTGCTTTCCAGCTTTTCAAAATCGTGCGTAGAAACTGTTTTCACTTAAGACCTAATGGGTTTAAAATTCGAAACATGTTGTGCAACTGAGCCGAGGAGTGTAAATGGCAATAGCTGTCGTCTGCTTCAAAGAAGTGTGACATTTGACTAAACTGCGAGTGTTTGTCTAGCTGGAAATAGTTTGATAAATGGAAAGTTTACAGAATTCCGGTGGAAACAGCCATAATAGTTGATTCTTGGGGATGGAGGTTCACTCGACCAGAACTGATATAACGATAGAGACTGTAAGAAGAAGGAAAGCGATTAAAAAAAAAAAGTTTCTAATCTGGTTTCAAAAAAATAACCATCTAAGGAAAAGAATATGTTTACAATGTGATTGGTGTTTAAAAAATTTTTTTCCACCGTAGTCCTTTGACCTCACCATTCGGGTCCTGCTCACCTTCTACCTCCCTTCCCCACTCTCTCCTTTCTCTGTTCTCTCCCCTTGAATCTTTCTCGGTGTTACGTGTTTGTATTCGTTTCTTGCCTCATAATCGTTTGCAAGATTTCATCTTAAAACAATGCAGCGTGAGACAAATAAAACACATGTATGAAGTCTGTTTTCATCCAGCAGATGAGGCATCAACAGCAGCAGTTTTATCACCACCACCCCCATCAGAATCAGCAGCAGCAGCAACAACAGCAGCCGAACAGCACGTGCGGCCCCGTGACTGGCAGCCAATACCCAGGTGTCGACATGGATACGTGCGCCAGCTTCCCTAAATACAAACACTCCATCCTTCATCGCTACCTCAGTGACGCCCACCACCAGGTATGACATCATCAACAGAAACCGTTTCCGTCAGCCTTCATTTTCAGATGGCAGACTTTCATCCCTCCCCACATTTTCCTCCGACTCTCTTTTTCCTCCCTATTGGAACTTATCTTTCACAAAGTTGCCAACTAGTGAAGGGAAGAGTGAAGGTTCTGGAGGAGAGCTGAAATGTGGAAATGTCAGAACGAAAAGGAAACTGAAAGTGAAGACATTTAAAAAAAAAAATAAAGTTTAATTTTCACTTTTAAGTTTTGCTGAACTCAACAGTTTGCATTGGATATATTGATGGTAGACCTCTTTGAGGTTTTATATATACAAAGCCAAGCCCAGTCTGCCATGACCTCGATGACAACCATCAGGCATGCGCAGAAAACGTTTGCAGGAGTTGTTCGTATACCACTTTTGATACACAGTGAGTCGCTCAAAAGAAAAAAATAAATAAAATGTCGAATAAAACAAAATTTAAAAAAAGTGTTTGATCAGAAAAATCCTTAAGGTGCAATGCACGGAAAATAGTGGATGAACTTCAAACTAAAGTTCTAGAAGGAAGACAGTCGGAAACTGTCCGCCATCCTCTTTACATCTTGTACTAGTGTCGAAGCAGATGTTTCACTGCTGGAACATGCTCGTTGCAGACTTGAACTTTGATGTCGCTGATGACCACGTTCATTGCAGCCCACAAGCTAATGAACATGCTCGTTGCAGCCCATTATCCTTGATGAGGACGCCGTGGCCAAGTCACGTGACCGACATCACTCGTCGTCCACGGGGTCACGTGACATCGAGGACATGTCGACGTCGTCCGTGTCGTCACCGGCACACGAGACGCACCACGACACGCAAGAAGGTTCGTTTTCTGTGTGCTTCTGTGTTTGTGTGTGTGTGTGAGTGAGAGAAGGGAGAGGAGATATGAAAAGATAACATTTACTTACCGCAAACACTTTGTAATATACCTACCTACAGTTTTGAAACCAGAAAGATTATTTCTAACCCTGTGTTCTCGGTGTTCACGGACTCTCCTCCCTGCGTCCCACAAAGCATCAGTAAATTCAAAAGTAAGGGGTACGTTAAGCAAGTGTGAAGGACAGGACACAAGCCGGTTGGGGAGAAAAAATGTGTCAGGTACACGCTAGGTTTTTTTTCTTCCTGTGAGATTAGGCGCAGAGAAAATAAATGGTTTGGGGATACATTCCCACGTCTTTGCACTCGTCACAGGGATTCATCTTTCACGAGATGCTCGAGCTTATGTTAAGTGGGGAACATAAAAGCATCGTGACAGGAAGATAAAAAAGTCATTTTCTTTTAAAGCTGAAAGACTCTGCAATTTTTTAATTAGAGCGATAAAATTTAAAAGCTAAAAAAAAAAAAAATTAAATAAATGTTAAAATTCAAAAGCCGGAAAATAAGTTTAGTTTTACTCCCAATCTGATAAAGTTTGAAAGGTATTTAATTCTTCTGCATTTTTCCTCCTCTATTCCTTTTTATGATTGGTGCAGACGCATTAAACTTCAGCATGCTTATCTCGGGATGTAAATTATGTGAGATGCTTAAGGCACTTACATAATAAAACTGGCATGCCTGTGTACAACTGGCAATAAAATTGTCAATCTGCAGTCGTCAGTAGAAGTGCCCGAGGAACAGAAGGTCCAGACAGGACGCCCTGTACACTTGGCATTTTGCTTCTTGTCGACCAGAATCTGTTAACTTGATGAAAATATCGAAGCGAAATGACATCTTAATTCAAAGTTGTTTTTTTAATAAAGAGGTAGAATTTATTTATTGGACTTTCCGTGAGTTAAGAAATGATTGCGAGAGAGTAGGGAGATGTTTCAAGATTAAACGGTGAGGCATGGAGGAGAATCATTTCCCACAGAACACATCTGGTGCAGGAGGCAATAAAGGGAATGCATCATCATAAAATGTCATGTGCGTCCTCATCACATGTCGTGTACAGAACTCGGGAGCCCAATGGTTGATAGGCTTTGGATCCCCACTGAGAACATCTGAAGTTCATTTTCATCCCCAGCAGGTCACGACGATGGCAATTAAAACCACTTTGAGATTTATTGGAAGTGTAGCGCCTCCATATCCCTCTTCTACTTTCAGTTGACAGATTCTTTGTTCTCTAAATATTGGTCCATTTCGGTTTGTTCCGTTATTTGTCAAAACCCCCTTTTTACGAAGGAGCCTATTGTTATCAGGGAAAGCAAATGTATTTCTAGAGACTTCAGACTATTTAAATGATTTTCACTTCCATGTGATACGTTCTGCCGTTTTGCTTTACACAAAAAGTTTCATGTGGAATACACAAACTTCAAATCGAGTTCGATTTTTTTTCATGTTTAATAGGAAAGTTTTCGCGCTTTACCTTGCCTTTGATAACCTTCCCTTACCTACACTTACACACGTAGGTTCCCGTGCAAAACAAGCTTCGTGGACCTGCAACGTCATCACGGCAGGCAGCTCTCGTGCAGGTCACGTGGCTAGTTAACACAAGGACCGCCATTGTTGCTTCCTCGTTCGCTTCGATGACCGTAACGAGGTTAATTAGGGAACCGCGGCACGCCTGCTCCTGTCTGGCCAATCTCTCGTCCACAGCCGCCATATTGTGACGTCAACTGCCTGGAAGGCGCGCGGGCTTTCCCGCCGTTTGGTTCTGGAACCGGAAGACCAGTGGCAATGTCTAGGTAGGAGGAAGGTGATGAGGAAACATTGCCTGTCTTCCCCTCCCTCC
This sequence comes from Pomacea canaliculata, assembly GCF_003073045.1. Classification (NCBI taxonomy): domain Eukaryota; kingdom Metazoa; phylum Mollusca; class Gastropoda; order Architaenioglossa; family Ampullariidae; genus Pomacea; species Pomacea canaliculata. The sequence goes on along the minus strand of NC_037590.1, from coordinate 35,062,929 downwards.
CTGTTCTCTTACCCTCCACCTGCTTCCCCTCCTCCCTCCCGGGACTGATCCTGGGAGTCGCGGCGGACCGCTGGTCTCATTACCAGGAAAGGGTTTCTCTCTGGCAGTTATCCGCGCCTGCGGCCTGGGGGCGGACCTCGGCTTACACAGAATGTCCATGGAGACTGTCAGGCCTCCAGTACAACAGTGTCAAGGGGGAAGTGCACTGGACTGGGTTGTGATGGGGGGAAAAAAGATTCTGGGGAAGGGGAGACGCTGGCCATTAGTTGACCGTCTGTGAGAGGACAGTTGTCGCCCTGTTGGGACGCTACCCGGAACAAAGTTCTCTTGTCACTGCTGACCACTTCCACAACTTCATTTCTGTGCGCCCACCTGTCTGTGTGCACCTTAAGCCTCAGTATTGTGCTGTGGGTTTGCGTCAATACGTTGTAGTTCTCAGTTCCGGTCGGTGAGTTTTGTTACAGGGCCCTGCTCCATCTGTCCGTCCGTCACGGTAAGCTGTCGAGTTGTACAGCATGTGCTGCATCATGCTGTGTCGTGAAGGGAGTTCAGTAAGTGCACACAGTCTTCATCTTTTTTTGTCTTCTTTCTTATTTCCTTCCTTAATCACATCGCCAGATAACAATTCGTCTGCTCATGACGTCCAGCTACCTCGAGAGCGTCCTCGTCTGATTTCTTCCGCGCGTGGCTCGGACGCAGCTCAATGAGTGGAGAGGGAGGGAAAAAGGAATAACACCGACAAGCTTGACGAGTTTGTCTCGTCTGTATCTCAGTAATAAGGAAAGGAAAAGGAATAACAATGATAATGATAGATGTGAAACACACACACACATGTTACACATTGAAGTACAATTCGTTTTACCGGACACGATACACAGTTTTGATGGATGTAGTTTGGCAAGATGCAAGACGGAAGAGCAAGAGCAATGCACTTTGACCTCTGTTTCCGTGTTGACTTTTTCATTACACGTCAGTGTTTGTAAAGGCGTTACATCCTTCATATAGTTTATAGCAGTTTGAAATAAAAATGTTATTTATGCTCCAGAATACTATATACCGCTCTCAGTCTGTAACAAGATTAGATAAACACATCCTCTCTCCCGTCAGTCAATCCATAGACACTCATCTGCCATCAGTGCTTTCTTTGTGGGTGTACAAAATGATTTTTATTTTCCTCTCAGAGATTTAGCGATCACACAGCAGTCATTGTCGATGTGAAATGTTAAGGTCCTCACGACTGGACCCTGCATGGCATGATGGCAAAGCGAGGAAGTCTGTCCTCTTTACTACGAGATGTGCGACTGTCCTTTGTTTACCCAGCAGGTCGGGGCACTTTCTCATAAACAGTCGTAATGGAGCTGTCTCCCCCTTGCCTACAGCGATTAGAGGAGGAGCAAGGACATAAACATGTTTATTACCGCATCTACTCACCCACCGCCCTGTCATACGAGAAACCTCTCTCACAGGAAGGATGGAGAGTGAGAAGGAAGGAGGGTAACAAGAGCGCCTTGCTGTCCTTTCATTCGCTTTGTGTACAAACAATAAAAATTCCCCAATATTTCAGACAAGCACTGAACTTATTAGTGAACCAGCTTTGTTTGTACATTTGCTGAACAGATTTGCTTAAAATCATAAAATAAATTTCTTTTATAATAATTAAAGCAGATGCTTTGTTTTAAATTCACAATACCTTATAAATAAACGTAAGCAGTATTTATATGACATGGTGTTTGTATCGTAACTTTCGCTTGCAATACGAAATTCCAACAAATTTGTAAACCGTTTTTCTCTGTAACCTCCAATAAACTGCTGTACTGTTTCTCTGTAACTTCAGTAAACTGCTTTATTGTTTTTCTCTGTAACCTCCATCAAACTGCTTGTCTATGACACTGGGACATTGACCTTTAGCCTGTCTTGATGGCTCTGGCACAGCAAATGTACAGCGTTCTTTAGGCAATCTATGTGCTTGTCACAGATAATGTAGAAAAACAAGCAAATAAAAATTAGCCAGCAAGCTTTTTGCTCCTCGGGACCTTGTGAAGGACACGCACGTGCACCTCGTCACTGCACTGGGCGGTGAGGCTGTGAACGCACGTGCAGCAGCCTGTAGATAACGTTCATGCCGCTGATAGGTGTGGAGGTTTATTGGTCGTGTGAACACTCTCCTCCTGAAATCTTTATCTGCGTAATAAGAGAATATCGCAGGAAGAAGAAAGACTGACGGCAGGAAGAAGAAGAATAAACAGTTTATTGTCATTTGGTTTATTAGGTCGCTATTTCTGATTATGTCTGACATAATGGTGATCACATAGGACCGTGAAAGAAAATATAAATTTGTAGAGGCATACATTCTCTGGGATATGATTCTAACTTTTTTAAAGTGTTAAGCCTTTGTAAATTACATCTGAGGCAGTTTATTTCTTACAGCAAAGAAGCTTTTCCACTAATCACTGTCGTATCCTGAAAACACCGAGAACGAGGGCGAGAAGGTGAAAGAGAGAGAGAAAGAGAAAGTGTTGATGTGTCAGCTCAGACTATGACATGGCGAACTAGTGAGCTTTATAAACAGATGCAGTGAGAAATTAGGTATGCCAGGGCGGAATCTGAACCCTAGACATGGGAACCTACATTTTTTTGATGAGACTGGACGGAGAGAATGTGAGAGAGAGTTTGTGTATCTATTTTCCACAACAAAACTGAGATTTACTCGAGCCGTTGTTTACACTGCATCTCAGAAAGAAATGCACAAAACTCGATAGGCAGGGACTTGACCCGGTGAACCACCCTTTCTTAACGGCCCGATATAAACTAGAAGTCAGCTGTAGGGTGCGCTGGCTAACTTGTGATTTACAGGGTCACAGACACACACTCAGGGTGAAACCCTGAACTGGGTGTGCCGGGTGATGTTGATACTGGCGCCACGACCATGACATGAAATGTGCTGTGAGCACCACAACAAGAAGGAAGGAGCAGAACAGGACAAACTGGATGAAGAGGAGAAACAAACGATCAAATTTCTTTCAGTAACAGTCTTACGAGGGGATAAAGTTCTTGATGTAGATCTTTGCAAGATGTTTATTTTACATTTTTTAGGCCATGATATAAAATCAGCAGAATCTCAATTTGTAGGAGGCGCTGTAAACAGGAGAAGCTGAAGCTCTGCATTTTTTCGTGCGCGGTGCAGAAGGAGTTTTGTAGTTTCCATGCTGATAAGATGAAATAAAAACCTGGATCGGGTGGCGGCGGGGCTTGTAAGCTCCAGCTCCTCGCTCCCATGTCTGGTGATGTTCAGCAGGTGACAGCAATAACAGACTGTAGCTACAACTCATTTCCGCTCAGCATCTTTCCAGCGATTTCCGATGCTTCTCTCTCTATCCTAGTCACGTGTCAACAGAGCCTCCCAAGCTTGGGGACACAGAAATGGCGTCCGCTGGGAGGATCGATGGCGGGATCTCTAGGATAGCACGTGACTTTGTAGCTGAGTTGTTATTCCTTGCTTTTCCATCCATCCATCTAGAATTTGTTAAACTGTAACATTAGCATGCAAGAAAGAGAAAGAAAGAATAAGTCAAGAAGAAGGAACACATCCGTGTGGGTGGACACGTGTTAAAAAAAAAAACTTTCACCTCTCGTCTTCCATTTTATTCTACTGCACCTGCCAGTTATAAAAAACATGATTTCAACGTTTCTTATCTCCAAGCCGGATGAAGGAGACGTTTTCCTTTCCTCTCATCGTCAGCCTGTCAACCCACTCGCTTGCCCTATCGTCATGTCATATGAAGAAGCCGAAGAAAACTTTGCCCTAAAGCCAGCTTTCTTATATTTGTAGAAAAAGTTTATTCGTTTGCTTACAGCGTCTTGCGACATTCTGTTTCTGTAACCTCCCTCTCTAACCCCCTGCCTTCTCTTCTCCACGTTTTTCTGTCTTTCTTTCTGCATCGAACGTGTGTAATCTGGTCACATTATGTTCGTCTTGGCGGGTATTAAGGCGGAGACAGGCTTCGTTTTTATTCGCCGGGTCTTTGTGTGAAGGAGTGGGGAGGGAGAGAGAGAAGGTGTTTGTGTGTGTGTGGGGGAGATTCAAGGGGTCCTCCTAGGTGAGGCAGATTAGAATGCATTCCACCTTGCGTGCACCCACTCTCTGGCGGGTATGTGAGGTCGGCGCGACACAGCCGTTAAGTAAGCTTGCATAGGGCCACGTCGTTTCCACCCCTCGGTTCCTTGTTTAGAAATGGGTGTACACCATTAAACCTCGGTTTTCAAACTTTTCCAGACGAGTACCACTTTCGAAAATTTGAATACCACCTCCCAACCCTAACCCCTTATAAAAAAATATTAATCTAGGTCTTAGTCGTAGGTTGGCGGTATTTAGTCTATGGTTTAGTGACAGTGACAGTGCATGGTGCTTGCGTTCCACCCGTCATACCTTCATGTATCAGTAGTGGTACCCGTACAACAGTTTGAACACCGAGGCCGTCAAACCTCCCACTGACGTCGCCACGTGACGAGATGCTCTGTGAGTTGTCGACTAGTCGGGTACGGAGACAGGTGCTACAAAATGGTTGTGAGACTTTCTGGTGACCTGCACTTGTTGGTCAGCAGCCACTCACCTGCATACTGGCACGCGCGCACACACACACCCATAGACACACAGCTCACCAGACACCCACACAGCCAGACACACCCACACACAATGCTTACTCACCCATCATGCGAGCACAGTCACACGGTCAACTTAACCTTTCATTGTCCGCGCCGCCTCTTACCTCCATAAATTTTACCTCAGGTGAGGTCTCAATAAATTAAAAAAAATGACGCCACATAATAGTGTCATCACAAAGTCCTGGTGTTTGGATTTAAAAAAAATAACTTGAACTTGGTATACACTGTCAAAGCAGACAACTTCTGCGACAAGTCACCGTACTCGTCCTGGTTAAAAGACTCACCTGTGACTGTGAAACACACACTTTAGTAGCAAGAACACAAACACAGACAGACTGCCCTAATCAGGAGGTGTTTGTGACATTTAATTGAAATTTGCAGAGTTCCTTCCCGCCTCCACTTCTGGCAGCTGCACTCGCCTTACACCCGACCTTTGCGTGGCGCTGGTCTTGGCAACATTCACCCGACTTTTTCTCTGTGTGCAGATTTCGCCGAGGAGTTTGAAACAATGGCTTTACGCAGGCGCACATCTGAAGTCAGCAGGTGAGAGACGGAGATAAGTATGGAAATGATTACCTGCAAGTAATTTTCTTCCTTGCTTAGTCTGTCTTTCTATCCTATGTCTTGAAGGAGAAAAGACTTTATTGTGTCTGTTCATGAATTATTACATGTTAGTTTGAAAATAATTCCTGTGATTTCAACAAAAACGCATTATTATGAGAGTGGACGGTGGATGATGGTATTAAATACTTTCAATTACCTGCGACTCGTAGGGAGTGTGTGTGCTCGCAATTACGAATCTCATTCGCTCGCGTTACTACACCTGCTGCATCACGTGGTGTGCCCTTTGACCTGACTGGACGGCTGTCACTGAGCGCAGGTGGGACGTGCTCTTAAAGGTCTTCCTGTCTCAAATTTTCTGTTAAAGTTTTGTTTTCGTGTTTCGTGTTATTTGTTTAACAAATCACAAGAGGCGGAATGAAACATTCTGAGTGAATCATCGCTTCCGTTCACGAGCCAGCGATGATCACACTCCATAAAAACAATTCACACACGTGATCTCAGAGAGGTTCACGGATACGCCTAATTAACCTTCTGGCTTCAGATTTCCAGTGGATGTGCTCTTGACAATGTCAACGTGTCCATGCATGTTGGTGATGCCAGGGCGTTTTATTTTAGAAATAATTATCATAATGACAAGTATAAGAGAAGAAAAAAACAACAAAACACAAAGATGTGAACTACTGTATATGAAAGATTGTCTCCCATTGTTTCATTTTGTTTTCATACACTGTCCTGTTTTGGTGTTGCAAGCGCCTGATTTTACACTATATAAATAAGGAAATTCATCATCATGATCATCGTCGTCATCATCATTATAATCATTATCAGATGCCATCACAAGAAATGACTGAGCTATTTTGTCATATCATTTATATTATTTTTTGGAACAGAAGAATGCGAATAAAATGTTCTAAGTAACAAATAGTTTTATCTGCCTTACACCATCTTCCGATTTTTTTATGTGTTGATTTCTTTCTATTCCTTGCTGTCGCGGTCTCTGAATATTTACTTCTTCATATCGTCTTCTCTGTTGGTCCCTCAACCTCCACATGCCTCACCCCCCACATACACAGCGACTCTTCCTTCCCTGGATGGATGCACTAGTGGAAAGTAAAAGGAAGAAGACAGGGAGGCATCCTTTAATTCCGGTCTAACCCGTTTAATACAGCGTTCACCGCGCAGTCCGAAAAATCTTTCCTTCTTCTGTTTTCCTCATCGTCACTAAATGGATGTCTTGGTCTTGACACTAATTCCCAGTCTCTCACATTTACAAGAAACGCCGAGTTACCTCAAAACCTGATTAGTGTTGGGACTGTGCACATCCTTCTCTCTCTCTTCCTCACAAAAGCTCCTTATCGATCTTCATCTCATGTCGCTCCTTTTGTTGATGTTTTCATCACATGTTTTGGCTTCCGTTGCTTGTAGTTGTGCTATAAAAGTCTGGTTGGTCAAATATTTTATCATGTTGCATAAAAAGCTGAAAGCAGTCAAATTATTAATTGTTTTACTCATATGTGTTAACGTTTCTGTGCTTGTCGGATAGAGAAATCAAATTACCTGCTGATGGCTTCATCGTCCTCTTTCTCTCTCCCTTCCTCTTGTCTTCCGAGTAAACAAACAGACAAGCAAACGAAATGCTCGCACGCGTGTCTGTCCATCCCTTCTCACTTCCTTGTCAAGATTTATGATGGCTAGTCATGATCGTTAGATCTTTGGCAGAAAGGAAGCCCGTCCTTTGATGTCTGTTAATGGGTGAGAAGGGATATTTTCCCCTCAATTTTTCAATTTTGGAAAAAAAAAATCTGCAACACGTCCGCGCGCAACCGATTCTGCGCATGTTGCTTTGTTAGCACTTGCACTGCGATTTAGATCACCCTCCCTGTGATTTTGATATCATACTTATGCGGACCCCCAGAGGCTGGCAAGAAGAGATCGATGGCTTGTTCCAGGCCCTGCAGACAGAACGAGCTAATGAGCAAACCGTTCTTGCTTTTGAGGATTGCACGAATCGATTCATTGCCCAGAAGGAAATAGCTTCTAAAGAGAATTAAAAAAAGAAATTTTGACGGCCACGAGGATCCTTGTGGCCATACAATTTTCACTGTTCCTCGACATTTTCTTATTTCCTGCCATCGTGCGATGCAACCAATAACCAGCCAACCCAACGGTTTGGGTTGAAGTTGGTGAACGTTTCTCACGCTTGTTCTTCGCGAACGTTTGAACTTTTTATCGCAAGAGCTTGCAGGCGATGACTGTAGAGAAAACTCTCATCTGAGAACTCGACTGCTTCTCGCTATGGTGGCGGCGATATTTGTCTGGAGAGAGACAGAGAGAGTTTTTGGGTTTCTGTAGTGAGGACAAGCAGTCGTTTCCTTTCTTGTCAAAAAGTGTGCGCCATCTCAGGTTGTTATGTTTACTATTGATTCTATCTTTTCTGCTCCCGGAAAGAGCAACAGACATTGACATTAAGAACTTTTGAAAGAGTAGGATGACTTGGTATTTTGTGAATCGATGGACAAGTCATTTCTGCTTGAGTCTTGTGTAACCAACAGGAAATAACGTGTGATGGAAAAGCTTTTCGAAACCATTCTATATTTTTCGAAACAAATTGTATATGAGTATTTCCAACCTGAATTATGTATAAAACCTGTGGCAGCAGTAAACTGAAACAGGAGGACTTTATCAAGTCCTATATTTAGACGGACCATGCCGCTTTTGGCGAGCAGCACCAGAGAGTTCGCCGACGACCTCGGTTTGTCGCGAGGCATCAAGTGCAGAGGGAAAACGAAGACCCCCATGGCGCATGCGCAGTGACAATATTCGAACGCAGCCACCCTGGATAACTTAATTTTCTGACACTGAATCCTACTTCGCTAGATGCGAACATAACCTTTCTCACGCAGATGGACAAGATGTGTAGTTCTCGAGGGGATGCACGGGGTGATGCCATTAGACATAAAGAATGAGGGATTACACCCCCCGTCTCTCTCTCCAGGGAACAGGGTCTTGAACTATGTGGGTGCAGAAAGTTGAGCAGATGTATGGACTAAGCCTTGAGCTAAACAGCTTTAGTAAGTGGTGTTTTCAAGATGGATCTTGCAGGCATGGTAGTCTGAGATAGACCTTCACTTGACTACAGATATTTCTCGACGTAGAGAAGCGATGAAAAAAAACAGTTCTATCTTCCTATATACATATCCAAGCTTTTATCTTTCTTTCTCATTCATAAATTATTTTTATGATAAATTAATTTTTTTTTGTTCTTGTGAGTATGGCTTTTTAACAAGGGAATGCCGGTGTGCGTGAATGTGTCTAGAAAGGTTTAAAATGTCTTTCTGCTCCAGATTCTAAAGATTTCTTTGTCATGACTTTCTGTCAACAGCTCAGGCGAGGGGGAGATGTACTGGAAGGAGATAGGTGCCGCTCTGGCATTGACTTCATTAGCTCGAGGCCGATACAACACATAACAACAGAGGGACACAACAACCCTCGCAAGGACCTGTCTTCAGTCAAGTGCCCGGATCGTCTCCCGCAGCATTCGTCACCTTGCAGCTGTTCCTTCAGGCGCTTCTCACAGTCATCAGTCACCTCTTCCATCGCTTCTTCACCCATGACACACTATTGTCCCACAAAGCACTTTTGGCTGGAACTGCCAGACTGGCAAACTGATCGGATTTTTTATTTCTCTTTCGTGGATAATAAAATCCCATCTAGTTATGTCGTTCCTCTACGCAACTGCCGTTTTCATCCATCATTCAGCTGATTCAAATGTACCCATATAGTGTCTTATCATCTTGTTTTATTTAGAAGTGTGAAAGATATATGGGAAGTATGTTTCTCAGCAAACAAATTTATTGATGCTCCATTGGAAACGATGGATTTACCATGTTTTATGGAGACACACAATCTAAACCCTTTGTTTTAATCACTCAACAATAGTTTGTGCAATCTCATAGGTATGGTTAAGGTCTTTCTTTTAACTGGAAAAATTGTGGCAAGTCGGACCAATTTTGGCAAAGTTTTTTTTTTAAATAACTGCCTTGTAAAATCCTTGCCAAACTTGGTCCTGAGTTTGTCTGTTTGCCCAGTTAAAACATTTAAAGAATTTCCGAGTACAAATTGCACACACACCCTGTCGAATATGTGACTGTTTGGCTATTTTTTATATTACTGTGATGTAAAGATTTGCCAAAAAAAATTGTTGTGCATAAGTCACATGTAGTAGCAAGGCTACAGTGGATAGATATCACCGAACTTGTCTCGGGAAAAATAATTGTGATACTTGGTCTGAGAAGCTGTTTGAAAGGACGAATTACCAAGTCAGAAAAAGGAATCTCGAAATTAAAAACAAATTTAAAAAATCATTGCTTCATCTTTTTTCAGTGGCAGACCCTTTACAAAAAGGCTCATCAGCTTTGCAAAAACATTTTGGGACGTAGAATATTTATTTGGAAAAAAAAAACATTTATCAGACATATATCATTAAGCCGAGGAGTTTCAATTAGGTGTTTACTTCCTGCGTACTTAAACTGAAGTAATTAAATCTTCTTACAGAAAAATATGTTTTGATGCTTTGACATTTTAAATTTTTTTTGCCAAACACAGTCACATTGAAATGAGCTCCAGTTCAAACGTGTTCAGTACAGCAATGTTGATGATTCTTTGCTTGCCTTCTAGAGGCGTTTGCTTTTTTCAAAAATAATTTTATCTTTCTCTCTGAATGTCCAGTAATTGGTGCCTATAGAGAATATTATAACTGTATTACAATGTGAATGTCGTGTTTTCTGGCTGTATAAAATAGACAAAAATATGAACACGAAACATAGGCGTACTTTCTGCCAGTTGGAAAAATAATGAACTGTTACAGTTTGAAACTATTGGGTGTTTCACAAACTCATGGTGTGTTCATGATACCTTGTGCTGCAGTTGCAGGCAAGACAATGAGGCAAAGCTGTTGTCCTAAAATGTAAATTAATTCATTTACTTATATGAACTTTTATCAATGATGTACATAGATTTTGTCTTTGACAGTTTAGTTTGCTTTTCACATCGGGAAAGGTAGTCAGCGGAAATAAAAGAATATTATTCTGATTTCATGTTGAGGCGAGTTAGAAGTGGTCGAGATGGATTATTGTCCCACACGTGTTTGTTTTCACGGTGAGGAACATGTGATAAAATCTTGAAATTCACGACCGACATGCAAAGTTGTAGCTGTGTGCATGCTGTGAAAAAGCCAGTGAATTCACTGTGTCCTGGTCTCACAGGATTCTCACCATCTTCCTGACCGCATGTTGTCCTGACATGCCCCACAGAAGATCAACTAAAAATCCTTTGTTAACTGCCATATACTCTGTAAACTTTTCACCCTAAGACAGACAAAAATCAGAAGACTGGGACAGTCAGATGGGGAGAGGTGTGGGCTGGGGGTGAAGGAAGGATTTTTCTTGTGTGATAATTCTTCTTGATGACAGGAAGGACCAAATCCTGTACGAATACCTTGAGCATGAAACAACGTGCGATTGTGAAACATGATGTGTTTGTCGTGCTAACAAAGGTGGAATTTTACCGAAACTGATTTGCGGATGTTTCCACACTGAAAACCTTTGACCATAGCGGTTGAAACTGTGCTTTGAGTGCCGGGTGTCCGAACCTCGTTTGTCCTGAGGATCAGCGACTGATTAAAAAAAAAAAAAGCACCCGTGCTAACAGAAGGATGGAAGTACGGGTGGACATACTCTATTTCCCCTTCTGCAAAAGTTCGCACTTTCGAGCTTTCCATGTGCCCATCATGGTCGAGGACAAAGATACCTTGCGATGAACAGAGGCAAGCCGCTAGAGGGAGCCATGAGGCAGCAGAAATCAGTAGAGGATGCCATTCAGTGGACTTTCCCATAACTTTGAGGCTTTCAGTCACCTGGCACTCAAACGACATTGTGTGTTCATATCATCGACTTATGATGACAGCTTTGAAATATTTTTACATTGGATGACGAAGACAAGACACCGCAATGTGTGCTTGGAAAGCGAGGAGAGGCTGTCAAAGATGGCAACTAGAAGAAAAACTCTGGTCTCAGTCATAGGCCCTGTGAATGAGTCAGAGAAAGAAAGAATGTGGTTGTGCGCATGCGTGAGTAAGCTCGGGGGCACATTACACTAGTTTAACATTTTCCCAAAACGCAATGCTTAAATATCAATAGTCCTGCAGTTTGCTTCATTTTTAATGTCTGTGTGTGATTTTTCTTAAAGAAATATTTCTTGTAGAGCTGAGTAACTCATTATTTTAGAGCTGAGTACTTCGCTAAAGAGTGTTTCGGGGTAGCACACGCTGATGTAGCTGGCATCGCACACTAACATCTCTGAAGTTGCTTTAAGGATTCTTTTGTTTGTTTACCCTCAAACTGGGAGGACCAGCCAGCTTGGGGTTAAGGGTCAGACACTTCCAACATTTGTATCAGGGGGCTTCTACTCTCTCCGCAATCACACAACTTTCGTTTCTCTAAAGAACAGCCACCTACTTTAGAAAGTGCAAACATTGAGGCCAAGCAATGGTTTTCTATAGAGAAATAATATATCTGTGATTATGTTCAGACTGTATTTATAACAGCCCATTGTGGAAAGGTAGGAGGAACAATGATAAAAGTTTTTTCATCACCATTTCATTGAAATCTCTATCATTTTGTTTTTTGTCTTGAAAAGGTCAACGAATTTCATCTTTTTTTCCAATTTGTTTTCTTTCTGGGACACCACCTGCGAGAGGACCTGGATGGGTGCTTTTTCTTTGTATTGTGGGTGTTTATTCAGTAGTGTTATTAGTTTAATGTTTATTTACAAGTGCAGTCCTTCATTTCTCAAGATTCAAGAGTGTGCTTGCTTTATGTTTATTAGTTTCAGCAAAGTCCTCAGCTGTGTTTGGAAGCGCTTGAGCCATGTCGATTTTCAGCTTGGATTCTCAATTCATTCGCATCCTTCTCTCCTTCTCATTTCGAACACGTCCTCTTATTTTCGTTTCCCGGTTCTGCCTCTCTCTTAATTGACTCACTGTATAAAGATAGAGGAACAGAAAGTGCTTTTTGAATCCAGTGTCAGTTGACATTACTTGGTGGTCTCACCAAAAAGCTCTCTGAGTATTCTGTACATCACGTGACTGTTGCGAAGGTTTTAGTGGACATTTACATTGACTTGATCAGACTGACTTCAAGTCACTTGCAGTTAAACTTAACCCACGAAAATCTCTAAGGAAAAGTGATCTTTGTCTGTTGTATCTGTCATTATTTTATATTATTGCAGCTTCTGCTTGTGTTTGCGACAACGAGTACATCTGACCGCAGCTGACAAGAGAAATATCTTGTCATTCGTCTCACACATCTCAGGTACTGCAGTTCCAACTCCGCCAGTCTGTTTATTCTTTTTTTCTATCACGGTTCGTCTCTGTAAAAGACATTTGTCTACTTTTCTTTGCACAGGGAGCTGCAACAATCTGTGTGTAAAACGGTTGCAGAGACTAGTAACATCTGGGCGCCTCTGTGTGTGTTGGATCCGACAAATCCTTGTCCAATGGAAAGACTGTACATTCATTTCTCCAGCGGATGGGCGAGGTGTTATTCATTCTCCACTGAATGTGTGTGATGCAAGAAATGTCAAGATACAACTTCAGCAACCTAGATTATAGTGATTTTTGTCAGTCTTGACGATGATGCCTACGTTCCTCTGTTGACATTCTTGAATACCTAGGTGGAGAGAGTCGATTTCTTCTGATCCATTGTCCTGATTCGAACTTCGTCTCACGGAAGCTCGTGAGCAACAAAACAAGTTTATTGTCTCCTAGTCTCCTCTCCTCTTCGCTGACAATGAATTGGCAACCTGCAAGTGTTGGGCATTAGTTTTATTTCTGTTTCTCCTGTCTTTGCTCTGGAACCTGCGGCGTTGAACTTTTAGGGTCGCAATGGTGCGTAGTCACTGGTCGCTGGTCTTGGTTATTTATTTATTACGATAGGCAAACTATGCTTATATAGATGCTAAATATTTGCCTAATTGCTTAAAAAATTTGCATGCTATTTGCCTAGTTCTGGTAAATAGCCTTATATCACCCTTTTCTGTGCTTTGGCTGCTATTTGTGTGAGAGAGAGACCGAGGAGGAAAGTGAAAGGATGAATAGGTCTGGGCCTTTTCAACTTGACTTGTTGTTCATATTATACAAGTGACTAGTTTTTTTTCTGGAGCATATACCGATGTTGCAGTTATGCGCACAAGTAAGAAGTGTTAGGAGGAAGCTGCAGGATGCAGCTCGCAATGAAAACACTGAATGAATGTCAGACACGAGGAACGAGTGACAGTGGGTTGTTACCTGTTGATCTTCTCTGTTTTCAAACACACCTGACCTCTGCAAATTATAATTTTTTTACAATTCATATAAATCTAAAGATCATGTATATTACCGTGATGTCCTTTGATGGTGTTTAGTCAAATATATATGGTTGACGATATAAATATATGTATATAAAAATGACTGTACTTCTTCTCAGATGCTACTGTAGACATGGAGACACGTTGAAATATTATACTTGTTATTCTGGTTTGATGTCTCTGTTTGTCATTAAGAGTCTATATCCGCATGAAGTGCAAGCTTTACGTATAGCTAGCTATATCTGTGACTTGAGACGCCATTAAAGTTCTTAAACATTTTGCTGAGTTACATTTTCAACTTTCTTTATCCACCTTTTATACCTTCTTCATATAGAGAAAAAATTTACCAAGACATATAGAGAGAAATATATCAAGGCAGAAAGCCAATGAGAGATAGAGGGAAAAGTGGGTTATAGCCATAAATTCACAAATATATCTTTAAGAGTGTGGTAATTTTAATTTACTCTTCTTTAAAGCCTTGTATTCCCCACTCACCGCCACTTCCTACTCTCCATCCATCACTCTTCCCTAATTCACTCCAAGTAGGGATCGGGACAACCTATGTTTCCATTGACCTGGAGTTGTCAGCCCTTGGCACCGCCTGAAGATTGAACTGTTTCAGCGTGAGATGTTCGCTAAAGCTTTTTTGGTTAAATGTGATAAAAAAGCGGGAAGGATGTCTATTGAGACGAATGATCAAGCTTTTGCTCCAGGGAATGTGTGGAATATGTGTCTCCATCTTCTGCCTTAGTGCTCGTAAGTTACAAAGCCTGCTTAGCGATTTGTTTCTGTACAAACTCATTACTGAATGGTAGAGGAGGATGAACTGGGTGATGAAAGGGAAAAACAAGGCGTTCATACATCTGCCGGAAGTGCTCACAAGAAGGTGGAGGTTGGAGGGAATATGTGTTTTGCACCAAGCCAGCAACTAAAGTTTTATCACGACAAAGTGAACAGATGATACTTGCAGAGGAAGAACAGTGTGCCCGAGAAGAGATCTGAACCCAGGACAGCCAATCCTCACTGTGTTGGTAACAGAGGTAACCGTTGCGCCAGAGGACCGCCCCAAGGAAAAGAAGGCGAAAGCAAAATCGAAAACAGATCTGAATTTACAAAAAAAAAAAAAAAAAAAAAAACTACCTCACCATATTATACGACTTTTTTTTTAAATTTTACATGTCCACGATGTCGTCCAGTATTCAGATTTTACAGGACGGAATGCTGGGGTGTGTGGGGTGGAGGCTAAAGTCGTTGTCGTGTGCCAAAGCTGGTCTCGATGCACGTGTCCACCTCACGTGCGGGGCTGAATGTTCCTGTCTGGTGGCGGCCAGTGAATCACGAACAACTCAAATGTCCGTCATGGCGACTTCACCTTAACAGTGGACCTGACCTTTCGTTCACCCTGCAGGCGGTGTTGAGGATTATTGTTGTTCTTTTCAACGACGTCGGTGTTAGCAGGGGGAGACAATGTGCTGGATGTGGAAATAGGTTCGTGATATGACCTAACCAGATGTGAGGAGGGAGAAACTTGTGAAATGCACTGAGGAGTAAGTAGACAAGCGAAATTAGGTATTCTCAGCTGACCGTTATTGACCTATTTCCAATATTTTAGTCACGCTGGTTACAAAACCTTTGTGTTTATTTCTATTAATTTGATTCTAGTTACTGCATTTTAACATTAACATCAGAGTTGATATTCAGGTATAGCATGTGGTATAGTACTATTAATAGTTGAGCCTTTTTTTAAATAGTAACTTTTAAGTACCCAGAAAGTACACTTATCCGGAATCTACCCGTCCCTGTAAATGCACGTTAATTGAGAGTAATTAACAAGCTCACTGATGTATATAAATGTCATCTGCCGTCTGAAAGCACCGACCTTTACCTGCCTGCATTCGACTTACAAACCTCAGGTAGTGCAATATGCATACGCACTTGATTATTTTAAATATAGACAATAAACTCAAATAATTGAATCGCAGGTAAGAATACAAGTACACTGTTGATGTTACTGCTTTACCTTCACAAAAACTTGCACAGACGCAAGAAAATATTTAGAAAAGCGGAGACAACGCCCAAGACTGATTGGTTAGGTTAGTCGTTGCAATTAATAATAAAGCAAACAGTTTTATTTTTTAAAATCAATTTACGAGAGAGAGAGAAACGAAGCACGATACTTAGTCTTTCATCGAAGGCAATGTTGCTAAGGAATCATGTATTGAATAAGACTAAATCTAAGATAAGATAAGATAAGATAAGATAAAACTTTATTTGTCCCAGTGGGCAATAATGCTAATTATTTTTTTGACAGGTGGGTGGGCGTCAGATAAAAGCAAAACCAGATGCTGAAAATTCGCCTTATATTGACAGTTTCCATGTCATACATCGAAGCAGTTTCCATGTCATGTAATGCTAGTCATCTACATTGCAAGCTGCCAAAAAAATAAAGGATGTACTCGTGATACTCGCCAGTTTCTTTGATTTTTGTTTTTGTTGCGTTTTTTGAGGTCGCGGTAAGGTAGCGATCATCAGAGATCTTCACATCCTGTCCCTGCCCACCCACACGTGTACAGCGCCAACTGCAGACACCATGCCAGCACTTTCCCATCATCCCTGTCTGGCTGCACCTGCAGCAGAAGCACAAACCATTTCTCAGCACCTCACACCAGGTGGCGCGCGCTGGCCAAGGAAGCCGACATGGCGGTTTGGATGCTTCTTTGTGACGTGTGCAACGTTCGCTGGAAACGACTTCGTGGCGCAACTGGTCGTCGGAACATTTGGCAGTTGCACAGCTGCTCCATCGACAGCAGGTCTCACATGGCAGGCCGTCCAGATGAACACTATCTGGTGGCGTGAACTGCAAGTCTTTCACAATCTAGTGGGATTCGTGTATTTTCAAATGACAAGGTTGAGCTGGGCGGAACAATATTATTTCCCTAATTCTAAAAAAAAAAAAACCAACAAAAAACAAACAAACATCGCTATAGAACGAGGTCAAAAACAAAGACACATACCTGGGTATGTTTACTCTGGCCAGACACCGGTCGAAAAAAATTTTTTTTTGTTTCACGGGATAGCGCGGATTTTTTTGTATCAGCTATTTAGCCCTTGAATGGAGTTTCAAAAAATGGTTTTACTGCACTCGTCGCGCTATCGGTTGCCATGGAAACAATCCAAAATGGCGCCAAAACAAACAATTTTAAAAGCTAACTCCTTCTTCAATTTTGTGAGTAGACTCAAAATTCTTTTTGAAATAGTTACCTAAAAGACAGATCTACATTTCTATGATAAATAATTTGCGAATTCCTCTTAGTTTTTTTTTTTATAATTTTTTTTGTAAAAAAGTGTGTTAAATTTTAAGAAATTTTGATGTAAAACGGTATAACTACCAAACTACTAAGTATTTTTTAAAAATCTATCATAGAAATGTTTAAATTTGTATGAAGAAAAGCTCAACCAAATTGCAGATCTATATCTCTTGTCAAAAAGAAGGAGTTAGCTTTTGAAGTAAACAGTCTCTAACCAAAACAAGGAACTGAGAAATCGCGGAAAGAAAAACTTAAAGCTTAGTAACTTCTAAACTACTCAATATTTTTTTAAAAGCTCTCATAGAAATGTTTAAATATGAATAAAGAAAACTTCAACCCAATTTTAGGCCTGTATCACATGCCAATATAAAGTTATAAGCTTTTGAACTAAACAAGCTTACTAAAACAAGAAACTGAAAAGGCGAAGGAAAACAAAGTGAAAGCTTAGTAACTACTAAACCACTAAATATTTTTTAAAAAGCTCTCACTGAAATGTTTACATATGTATGAAGAAAACTTCATTCAAATTTTAGGCCTGTATCACATGTCAATATAAAGTTATAGGGATTTAAGTAAACAAACTGTAACAAAAACAATGAACGGAAAAAGCGCGAGCAGAAATATCAAGCTTAGTAACTTTGTTTTATCTAAGCCTTTCATGTAATTTACCTGCTGAATGAAAAATATAACCATCTTTCAATGTGTTACTACATATAACTTTAACATTACTAATAAAATTAATTATTTTATTCACTTTTAGAAAAGTCAACATGGTTGTGTTGTGTACCCAACTGCTGACTAGGCTTCAGAGAAGTACACAGTAATAAAACAATGGTGTTTGCAAACATTGAGCAACACAGTTATAGGTTTAGTTAGTTATATAGAAGTTCAGTGTCCACTAGCTTCATGGTTTTTGCCATCTTTGGTCTTTTGCTATTCTAACATTTAGTGATGATGTCGCATATTGCTTTCAATTTTTGCGAGCATCTACTGAAGTAGCAGCATTAGTAGGAAACACTCTCATCTTTCTTAGCCTTCAGTTGCAGGGTGATGGGATGAACATCAATTAAAGAAATTATTTCAAAAGCTTATAGGGGAGTATAACCAATTCTTGCAGCCCTATGCTCCACTGGGGGCAAATAGGAATAAGAATAACCTATTCATGAAATCTAGAGATACATCACTGAGTGCACCAGAATTTAAGCAGCTGCTCATGTTCTGTTCCTCTGTATGCTAGGATTATTTTATGAATTACCTCTGTAGTCACATGGATTAAAGATGCTTGATTTTTGTGGCTAGGGGGTATCTTATTTTCTGTCAAAGATTTCTGGGAAAAGCACTATAGCTGTCTGGCCTTTTAGGGGGCTGACAATGATGTGCTCTCTAGACACTGAATGGCTTCAAACTTGACTAGATAGCAGTTTTCATTGTTTGTTAGGAATGCTATACATAATTGTCTTCACATTCTGTTTGTTACATTTGGTTGGAGTAAGACCATCCAACCCCACCCAACCTTTGTTTTCTGTGCAAATGATGTAAGCTCTGTTTCCCTACATTCCTGACAAAGTACATAAATAACTAGCATTGCAAGTTGACTCAAATGTGTAAATGTTCGCATCTAGTCCTGATTACTACCGAGCTTTGCAGCAGAAATGAAAACTTCGCTTTATTTTCAGCTCGCTTACCACATGACTGATGGTGTTTTCGACAGCCGAATTTGGTTCACTAAGTTACTTTTTTTAGCTGCTACGACGGTCTAAGAATGTCCACGTGGTTTTTATTTTTTTGCACGTGGTATTGTGAGAAGAAATGAGCGTCTGACAGGCACAATAAACATTTAATATCAACGTTAATGTCTTAGAAAAGAAAATATCCCAGAACAAGCTTTGAGTTGCGTCGCATTTGTTTATACATCCGGAGGCCATGACAGTTGCCTTGTGGGATACCCGAGCACAGCCGAAGCGTGTTCGTGTGCCCTATGACCCCGTCTAGGTCGGCATTAGTGAATTCTGATTGGCTATATGCAAAGTATGTTACGCATGCGTCCATATAAGGAAGTTTCCGACCCTTTGTGTCGTCTAGAAAAGAGCTTGTATCATAGCTTGGGGCCTTCTAAGGGGTTTGACTCAGCCTTTGTTTGAAAATTCATGTCATGACCTTTCGACCGATATACGATGTGACACAGTTGCCCACGTGGCGAGGTGTGTTGCTATGTCTCAAACATTCTCTATTCTCGTTAATTCTGCGCTCGGGAAAAGTAAATAGGATAGAAGTAGATGTTTTCATTGACAAAATAGACATATTTCTAGATTATTCTATGAAAAACCACTTGGCGAGTGAATAGAACAAAATATGAACTTTGACAGTATGAAGTAATCTGAAAATGGCCAAAATGACAAATTTTTGACAATTTTTCGACCGGTGTCTGGCCTTAACCAACAGGAGAATTAAAATCTTGTTGATGGAGCCTATAGGAAGGACGACTTGCTGTGTGGCAGGTTTACAATCTTTTCGGCCATGATGTTTCTTGAATATATCTCCAAGACTACGGGGGTTCTATTTTAACGCAGATAATGGGAACCAGTGTTTTGTATCGAGCTCAACCCAATCAGTTGGAAAAAAATTGCGACCTGTTAGACTTTTCTTACAGGAACGAGGCTTGACAATGCCAGATGCACTGTAACAATGACGACAATGCTGGCTACCTTACAACTATTGAAAAAGCATCAATGCATCTCTGTGGTAACAACGCCCAGCTAGTGCCCTGCACTAATGGTGTCCATTGGGCAGCTCCGGGTCCAAAAAGGTCGTCCTGCTGGTTGGCAGGAATAAGTCTGATCGATTCTCAGGAAACCTCTACTGGGCGGGCGCAGTTTTTTTTTTTTAATCCTCGAACTAAATCAGGCATCTGCTGCATGCATGCCTCAGCAGGAAGATCACGAAATGGAAAATTGCCTGTTCGTAACCAGATAGCAAGCAATGAAGTGCACTTAGCATCTTGCTAACAATGTTGTCCACAGTGTCATGTCCTGAACTCCTGTCCCTCCACAGACTCGCCAGCCTGAGACAAACTCATCCTCGCAGTGCAGTGACCGTGCGTAAACGTCTTCGCAAACTTGTTCCTGGCTTTGGCTGGTCCTGATGATCCGTCGAGATTTTCATCTCTGCAACACTTTGATTGATGAAGAAGTTGATGAGCTGGCAAGAACTGTGCGCTCCCAGGCCCCTCTCCCCTCTCTGCCCATCCCTCCCAGCCTCTTCCCAACCTCCACTCCTTTCTTGTACAAGCCGCGAGTCCTGAACAGTTTGCTTTGGTTTGCTAAGAGATGGGGATAGAGTCTGAGCTGGGTTCTTTCTGGGTTTTCAATGGATCGGACTTTGCTGCTCGTCTGGGACTGGGAGGCGCTGCCATTATTCACGTCACGTGTTTCTTTCTGCACATGCCCTTCCGGTTAACTGCTCTACTTTTGGTACAATATTCTTGGGCGCATGCTCAGCTTTCTGGACAGTTCATTATTGTATAGATTTTCGTTACATAATTTTACATTATTAAATTAAGTATCAACTTTCTTATTTATTACTCAGTTGAGACAGAAGACACAACCTACTGGAGTTTCACTGATGACAAATGCCGCAGTTGTTGATGACACAAGCAGTGAGAGAAGGTTTTTCCCTGTGAGTCTGGAACCATGAAATACATGGTGGTCTGGAGTGATTGTGCTATTAGATATACCACTGTGCTCATCTTCACAAACATTTCCATTCCGCTGTTCTAGATGTGCAAACACTTTCACAACACTTGCTCCTTTTTATCTTCTGTCATCACCTCCACAGACGATCTTCACGTGCACATAAACGTTGTAGAAAATTACGAACAGAAGAAGTGTTGAGAAGTGGGTTTCATTTTTATACTTTGGAGGGGAAAGTGTCATGTGTGTGCGTGTGTGTGTGAGTGTGTGAGTGACGAGTGGCGAGGAAACAGGTTTTATCATGTCTGGAGCAAAACAAGAACTAGCTGGTGTTTGGAAGAACCATTGTCTTGTCTGTTACACAAAACCTGTCAAACTTATTTATACAGAAATCAAGATCCTTTGCGTTCAAAATATTGACAGCATCAATGAATAAATGCTATATTTCACACAATGTTTGATAATATAATGTTTACAATGCTTATGGTTTATCTGAGGAGGACGCTCACTTAAGAAAAAGAATCATGTAAGGACTATTGCAAGAACTCTCATTCATTCACACCCATACTTACACTTACACACACACACACACATTGCAAGTTGTATATTGTAAATCTGTGTTTGTATATATAAATTGTTTCCTCACTTGATTATTTGGCAACGAGAGATTTCAGCTTTCTCGTAACAGCCATAAATGCAAAGACTAAACTCATTCAGAACAGCTATATCTTGCTACAGGAAACGAAGACCACGTGCGTGTCAGCGCAGGTAAAAACATCTCCAAGTGCACTTACAAAAACACAATCCCTCTGGCAATCCAGAAAAAAACAGGAAAAAACGGTTGTTGATTTGTGATGGCATTGACAGTTCTGTTTACCAATCTTTTCCTCATAACCAGGAAAAAGAAAAAGTAAACAGATGGAAGAAGGACAGGCGGTACGATAACAAATACAGCGATTAGTAATATTAAAAGCTATAAGAATTTGAAAAAAAATTTAAGCAAATAATTGAACCTTATTGTTGGAGATTCAAACAAACATGAAGATGAAGAATACAAAGTACAAACGGCTTTCGAAAAACCCAGACGAGGCAAAGTTTTTTTTCCCAAGTTAAGTTGTTTACCTAAGGTTTTTCACGATTTTATTTCCCTAAATTTTAGCATAAAACAAGCTTTCTATAAGGGTGTGCGTGCACACATTCACACATGTAAATAATGACAGCGTGACGTCATCGGAGAGTTGCAGCCAATGGAAGAGCTGGAGCCATGATCACAGCAGGAAGTGAGATGCTAGCTGATTGGTTACCGCGCAGCTGGCTGTAAAGTTTAGCTGACTGCTGCCAGCCAGTGGCTGCAGACATTGTGCACGTGATCCCTGAAGTTAATTAAGCTTAATTAACCATGTGGCCATAGCCTTTCCTTCTAGTGAGAGCTTTTTCTCGTGGACAGAAAGGGTCAGGGATACTATTCGCTGAAATGTTAAAGATAGATATCTTAAAAGAGAATGTTTTTACCAAATCCTACTCTCTTGTCCCTTCCCCGCCACCACTTTCCATAGAAAGTGTACTCCGTGGATCTTTAATAACAGATTTTGAAAGACCTTTTAAATGTTCCCTTTCTTCCAATGAATGTTTGTGAGAAAGTTAACACACGTGTTTTAGTGAAATGCAGTATTCATGCATGCTGATGTTTAAATGCGAAATGTCTCATCAAAAGCGGAAGGAGAGGAATGGTGGCGGCGACCGTGAGGATGCTGAATATATTGCCTGACTCTTTGTCACCCTCTTGTCTCCTCCGGCGAGTGCGACATTGTCTCATAAACAGGAGCAGAATGTCAAAAATGATGTGCTAGGTCAAAAGGTAAATGGTGAAATCAAGAAGGCAAATAAAAAGGAAAGATTCTAAAATATTTGAAAAAATGCAAACTAATATGACATGCTCACATGTGTGTGCACGGAGAATAGGGAACACTCGCAAACTGACAAGTACAGGTTGCCACCCTTATTATCTTTACGCACCCGAAAACAACCTACCAACTCAAAGACACATAAACACACATATTCGAATAAAATTAAATTTAAAAGTATAAACACATAAATGTCTCGAGGCATGTACGTCCACCTGAGACCAATTTTACAGGACAAACATGCATGTACCAGTCACGCTCACCCACACCCACAAACATATAGACACACTGGCTTGCGCTCACATACACAAACACGTGCTCGCGCGTGCCAAGTGGCCCCACTGAGTACGTCAGCCGCTACTTGAGAATGCCCGTGCAAATCAGTGAAATTTGGCATCAGCAGCCACACGGCTGTTCCGGGCTTGCCAAACAATGCCGCAGCAGCAGCCCTCAACGCTCACCGGAAAGGCAGCGGTCACAGCCTCACAAAACTGCTGAGTCCTGGCGAACGCTCGCCAAACCTTCTCTCTTTCTCTTCTCACTCTCCAAAAACTCTCATCCTTCCCTTCTCAACCCACCCGTCCTTCTCCCCGCCCACCAAACTTCGTCTCAACTGAGTTCTTTGCGACCGTGAGAAAGCCATCTCTTACAGCGGCGTAGAATGAATCACGCACCGCGGGACGAACTCACTCTCTCTTTCTCTCTATCATGCTTGTGGTGGCTTCTAGTGTAATCAGCTTCGACTCCTCCTGGAGTTCTTTCCTCTCCAACCCTCCTCTCCTCCCAAGGTGCCCCGACCATGTAACGGGTCGGTCTTTATTTCCAAGTTCGACTCCATCAATTCCCTTACAAGCAAAGCGCCTGTCGAGTGCTTGTTTAGAAGTGGAGTCTGTCGAAAGGGCAGTTCGCTGACAGGAGGGCGAGGTGCTAGGCATGCAGGTGAAGGTTGTTTCAATCCTCCGAAAGAGAACATCCCTCCACACATCCCTCCACACACACACACGCAGACACTTTGCGAGACGCAGCTTGCCCCAATCTGTGAAGTGTGATCTTATATAAGCAGCATCGTACAAAGCGTCTTATAAGGCTAGCTGCTCACGTGCAAGCAGGTGCTGCCGCGTGACGTCAACCTGGCGGAGACAGGTGCTACAACCTTCGCCCCGCCCACCCGAGGTGAGAAGGCGTCACAGCCGGGGATCTGACAGGAGACTGTCACGTGACACAAGTGCGGGACCTCGCGCCTGTGACGTCATGCAGCAAGTCTTAGAGATGTACAGTGCGTCATATCCGGGTATGATAGCCGTTAGGTTGGCATCTGTAGGGGAAGCGCAGCGAGGCTCCAAATGTTTACATCAGGAATTTTTTTTCACGATCAAAGTGTGTTTTGTGTCAAAGTACGTTTTAATACAGTTTAAAAAATAAACACATACACAAACAAGTATACACAAATAAACACACTGTGATAGAGAAGAAAAAAGTTTGTGATTTATGGGAGAAATTATACACTTTATCCTGCTATCGGAAAAATAAAAGAAAACATGCATGACAGCTGACAGAAAGTAATACAATAAATCCTTATTTACAATATATACGGTGATACACACAGAATTAAAAACAAAGTAAGCTGGTTCACAAACAGCGCTTCTTCTGATAAGAAAAGCAAAACAAAATGTTATTTAATAGAAAGTTGTTTTGTTTAGACTCCCTGCTGTTCACTGCCCGAGAAAGACAAAACAGTGCAACTGTTCTTGCGATGTAGACAGATAGTAAGTTATTGTCATAGACACAGTTTGTGTTTATATTTGTTAAGATCTCATCATTATATGAAGTTGATAGTTTCAGCTCTCTTTGTTTTTTTAGTATTCGGTTTAGCTTTGCTTTATTTTTAAAAAAAATATCAAAGGGATTTTTCTCTCGCCAGTCCCGACCTTTTAATACATCATTTCTTGACATTTATCGTTGTGTCTTGATGAGAGTGTCGGCTGAGTTCTTTTTCTGAAGGGATGCCAATTCCAGCATTTTCCGTAGAATAAATCACGAAACCTCGACTTTGTCCTTTATCCATTGTCATCGGCAAGATCTTCATCTGGCCTTTATTACCATCTGCGTCTCTGAAGAGTGCACCATTGGACCTACTCTTTGAATTACAAAAAAAAGCTTCTTAGAAACATAAACGCTCGAAAGAAAAATCTAGGAAATACACCACACAATGCAAGTAACCACGAAATAATTTTGTATTTTTCAAAATCCCTTCTTTATGTCTTTCTTCTTTCTCATTTCTTTCTTCTTATACTCCATTTTTTCGTCGGGACGACTAAAGTGCCTGTGATAAACATTAGAGGACTCAGGTGAGCGTAGAATTTAAACTGAACTCGCGTTGTGCAAGCAGGTGAATGGTGAGACCAGGCGGAGAGAGAATCGGTGTTTCGAAAACTTTAGCACAGCAAAAGGAACCTGGCCCTGTAAACACATAGATAGACAGATAGACTTGCAGGTAAATGGATAGATATCTCTACATAATTAGGTCTCTGTTGAGATTATCTCTTTGATCTTACCTGCACGTAATGCTACCCTCATTATCTTGTTTTTCCACATATCATTAAGCAAAACATAGGACTGCACTCGGTGTTCTATCGTTCGTCTGTTTACTGCTTTGTTTGTATGAGGGGGGAGGCTGGTGCTACTTATCATGTCGTTCCAACTGCAACATGGAACAGGATGCAGTGAGTATGTTTTTAGTTTCAAAGTTGCAAAGAAAATGCATTTAGCTAAGTCATAAATCATGGATGTATATAGGTGGACTGCTGTCTGTCTGCCGAGACTAAAGCTCAGCCTTTTGCGAAGTTCTCCGCTGTTAGTCTCGTGAGCCTTAACAATGAATGCGACTAAACCGAAGCTTTGTACACATCTGCCTCGTTTTAGTAGTTAAATGGAAAACATTTTTGTGCCAGCAGTCCAGTAATACAAGTTTGTGCATAAATAAATTGTGATGAGGGTCTGAAGTCTAAAGTAGTATGAATTCAGTTGCTTTCTGTGATTTTAATTAAGAATAAAAATGTGCATCCTGTGTAATTCTGTGTGTACACACTCGCATCTACATATATGAAATTTGAAAAATAAATTGCCAAACAGCACTCCATCACACCCTATTACCAAAATCAAACCTGCAAACAAACACAACTCACATACATACACAAGAAAGAGAAAAACAGAGGCCAATGAAAGTTAAGGGAAAAAAAACAATAAATTTAGAAGCTTGTCTACAGTGCCCGCACCTAGTGTCACCCGGACTCACAGCTTTATCGCACATTTCATCGTCCTGATCACTTATGTTCTTAATTTACTGGGCGTCCCTCACCTCCATCCACCTTTCCCCCCGGCTCGCCCTTCAAACGCTTGCACCGGCGTGACGTGCATGCAGACAATGCAAGTGAACCCACTCAAGCTTACGAGCACTGAAAAAGCCGCCCTTTGACCTCGCCGACTTTGTTCACACTCACACAAAGGAAAAGAAACTTGAACGTTCAGGTTTCGCAGCAGACGACACTTTCCCCCTCCCCGCTCTCTTTCTCATGCATTATTTATTTCAACTCACAGTAGGCCAACGTTGCTGTTCAGGTTTCAAAGTAGGCTGCAGCCCGTGACCTTTCACCCCGAGAAGTATTCGTCTGCATATAGACAATACCAAGATTTTTCAAGATTTTTCAAGATTTCAAGATTCTTTTATTCTGTCGCCCTCCAGGGGGTATTGAGAAATTAGGAAGTATCAATGCATATACATTCACATTCTTATCATTAAATATAGGGTGTCTCTCATTTACATATATTCAAAATCATCCACTCATTTTTTCCTTTTTCCAATCATTTCGTGTAAACTTGGATATTGTAATCGAGTAGGTTAAAGCATCTGGACATATCAGAACATAGGATAACCACTCTCTTGTTCTCCCTCACTCTCTTTCACAGGTGTTCTGTATTCTTTACTATTTTCTTTATCACAGGGGTAATGCACTCCCATCCATCCCTGTGTACTATATATCCCACACACACACGTTTTATCAATTTAACTAATTTACTGTTCTTAGTAATATCTTTACAAATTGAGATAGTCTACTGAGGGTCTTTTATTTTTTGAGGCTAATAAAGATTTGAATTTGTAAGCATTTGGGTTACGAGTATAGTAGCTTGGTAAGTATTTTTGCGCTGGGTATCAAATTTGTTACAATTAAAAAGATAGTGGAATTCATCCCCTATGTCCTTGGTGTTGCAGAGTCTACAGAACCTTCATTTCTAGGGATATCTGTTTGCCTACCTTTATTCACTGGAAAGTGGTTATTCAATGACCTAAATTTTATTAAAGGGAGGTAATCATGTGGGGGTAGGATTTAAGTAGGGTTCTAGTAAGAAGCTGCTTTTAAACATTCTATAATTTGAGTATATTTGTTTGGAGTCTAGTTCCCCTAACCAATTCTGGATATACTGGTCCTGTAGGGACCTATCTACTTTCTTCTTGAACCAATCACCTGTTATGCTTATGCTTTTCTGGTTTATCCATATTCCACTTAAGCCAAGGTCTTGCAGCGTTGTCTGGATAGTACTGATATAGCTAGACTTAAGAATGTTTGTTTCGTGTAGATTTAAGAGCATTCTATATGTAGTGCTTGATAGTTTATTACTGTTGCTAATCAATTTAAACCAAAAGCTAAGCATCCTACTTTTAATAAGGAGACTAACAGGGAAGCGACCACATTCTCCAAGCACTATACAAGATGGGGTGGACTTTCTTATTTTGAGGACCATTTTATAAAATCTTAGCTGTAGTTTACCACAAATGTCACTAATTCCTGATGCCCATATTTCACAACCATAGGTAAGTACTGGAAGAACAATTCTGTCAAACATGTCAAGTTGAATATCTAGTGGTAGCTGTGACTTTTTACATTTTTTCAGTAAAGCAAACATGGCTCTTGAGGCTCTGTCATATAGGTCTTTTTGTGCTACTAGAAATTTGTTATTGTAGTTTAGTTTCAGGCCAAGATAGGAGTAATAATCTACTATTTCAAGTTTCTCACCGTTATAAACAAATGTTGGTTTCTTTCTTATTTTACCTCTAGAGAAAATAACTATTTTTGTTTTGTCTGAGTTAATTGTCAGGTTCCACTTGTCACAGTATTTTTTCATGCTGTCTAAAGCATTCTGTAGATTCTCTGGTGTTTCGGATAAAATGACAGTATCATCTGCATATAGGAGTATGAATAATTTAAGAAGCACATCAGTTTCTTGGGGGGTGAGGTTATTTGGTGTCAGTTTGGCTAGTTCTGGGAGACCACTAACAGAGTCTGCTAAGAGATGCGTTTTCAGATCATTAAGATAAATTGCAAATAATAGGAGAGATAGGTTCTCCCCTTGTCTGACACCATGACTACTTTTAAAAAACTCTGACTGGTTTCCATTAATCTTAACACAGGATTTTGCCTTTTTGTATATATCCTTGATTATATTCATGAATCTTCCCTTGGCTCCTAGATCTAGCAATTTTTCCCACAAGTAAGTTCTATCTATCTTGTCGAATGCTTTCTGGTAATCTATAAACGCGCAGAAAACTCGTTTTTTTCTACTTAGTAAAATTTCGAGGATGCTTTGCATGGTGAATAGGTGGTCAAGGGTGGATAACCCCTGCCGAAAGCCTGCTTGTTCCTGTCCTATGAGATCATTTTCCTCTAGGTAATGTTTTAAGCGTACATTAAGGACACTTGTGAATAGCTTACCAAAACAGCTAAGGATTGTAATGCCACGGTAGTTATTTGGATCACTTTGTTCTCCTTTGTTTTTAAAAACTGGTGTTATAATACCTGTTGCCCATTCTGTGGGGGCATGACCTGTTGCTAATATGAGGTTAAAGAGGGCTGTGAATAGAGTCAGAGTCTTTGGTTGTGAGAATTTTAAAAATTCATTTATTATATTGTCATTTCCACAAGCTTTATTTCCTTTTAGCTTTTTTAGGCAATTAGCAACCTCACTCTCTGTTACTTCACTGTTGAGATAGTTATTGCTAGTTTCAGTGGTATTCACAAGTAGGTCAGTTTCAGGTGTGTAATTGCCAGGATTGTTTATCTCCATGAAGTGCTGTAAAAATTCATTACAGGTTGGGGGTTTCCTTCTTTATTTATCACTGTTATTCTTGTTCAGAATGTTCCAGAAAACCTTTGGGTCCTTACTTCTTAAGTGTCTAATTTTCCTAAACCATTTTTGCTGGGTAGAGTTTAAACTGCTTTCTTATTTCTCTCTTGTAATCCTGTCCAGCTCTATTCATGCGTGATTGGGATTCTGGGTTGTTACACGTTTTCGCTTGGCGCCGTGCTTTAAAGAATTCGCGTCTTTTCCTGCGACAGCTGGGGTTAAACCATGGTTTGGTTTTAGGTTTTTGACTAGGGACTTGCTGTTTCTTTGGGTTGCTGGCATAATGGAGTAGGCCACATCTACTAGCACTATCCAGCATAATATTACATACCTCTTGGGTTAGTGCATCAATCTTGTGTAAGTCTACTTCATGATTTCTTTGTAACAGCTCGTTGACTTCATTTGTTAAGTGGCTAATCTTGTTTGAATCTAGGGAGCTAATAAAGTCATCTTTCATTCTGTTTCTCCATTTGGGTTTCTTTAGTGTTGTGTCCTTCTTTACTTTATCATCATTTAGTAATGGGAGTACTTTGGGTTGAAGGTTTTGTTTGGAAGGTAGTTTGAGGTGGAGTTCTAGTGGACAGTGAATATCAGAATATAACTCATTAAATTCTAGGACATTAAAGTCTTCAATTATATTAAAGAGTTCTCTAGACAGTATGAAGTAATCTACTATGCTTGAGTTTTTACAGGTAAGCTTTCCTGTGTTTTGTCGGGACCTGCTCTTCCATTGACAATTGCAAGGTTTAGGTTTCTGCATAATTCAATTAGTTTTTTACCATTGTTATTAGTACTTTTGTCTTGGGAGACACGTTTTGGTAGATCATAATAATTATTGAGACTACAGTCAGGGTTCAGTGGTTCATCACTCAGGTTTTCTGAGATTTGCCCAGTTCTAGCATTTAGGTCTCCCATTATACATATATGTTCTGTTTTAAGAGCAAGAAGGGTCTCCTCGAGTTCACTAAATGCATCTAAATTTACATAGTGTGACCCTTCAGGTGGTATGTACATGCCCACAAACATAATATCCTGTCCTATGGCTTCCTTTTTTACTTTTAGAAATAAGGCATCCTGGTTTATCTTGTGATCAACAAAGAGTAATAATGCACACTATCGCTATCTATATTATTTTTTCCAGATTGCTCTTCAAAAATAGTTACATATTGAGCGAGCGATTCCCTTACTAGCATAAGAACACCTCCCGATCTTCTTACGCATTTGCTACGGTTCTTGTAGAAAGATACATAGCCATCAATGTGGATCGAATCAGTGTTGTCTAACTTGCTTTCACACAGGCAACAAATATCGTATGACTTAATCAAGTCTTCTAGGTCTGGGAAAGTTAACTTCGAGGTAACGCCACATACATTCAGGGTAAGGCAGGACAAAAGATTTACTGAGTCCACAGGTTTCTTAGGGTAGGTACTTACTACCGTAGGCCCACGACGGCATGGAATGTCATAACGTGCGTATGCCGGTCGCAAATGTTCAGTACATTGTTGGCTCGCTAGTTGGCAAGACACAGAGTTATCCCCCTTGGCTGGCCTAGGCCTGATGATCGTCGTAAGGGTTTCATCTTCAGGTTCAAGGAAGATACTCGCTGCCGGTGACTCGGACAGATACTCCAATCCAAGAGAGGCGTAGTCAATAGCCTTCACCCCAAGCTTGAAGAGGTCATCTGGGGTCTCGATCGCTATTGGTTTTGGATGATCTGCAGGGGAAAGTCCAGGAGGAGATTTCTTGGTGCACATTATTTTTGCCGTCTATAGTCCACCCCATGTAGCCCAGTCTCTTGACATAACCGAGCAGCCTGGCGCGAAGAGGAGTGATGTCATCGTTGATGAAGGTGCGCTCGTAACCGGGTTTACTTTTTAAATTCTTTTTCTTTACCATCACTTCATTCCTTTTGCGCCTAGAGACAAACTTGACCAGCACGGTCGGGTCCCCTGGCTGCCTTTCCTGCGCGGTGGACCACAGCAATGTCAGTAGCAGAGACGTCTACTCCAGTATCTTTGAGGACTTTGATTGCTTTCTGCTCCACTTGTTCTGCCGTCTCTCCCTCATTCAGCGGAATACCAAACACTCTAACTGAGTCACGACGACTGTACTGCTGCAACCTATCGTTTTCGTAGGTCAGTTTACGTACAGCAGCTAGTAGTCTTTCACTCCCTGGTTGTTGTTGTGCCTGTAACGAGGTGGCTCTGTGTAAGCGATTGTCGAGCTCGGCCGTCACGCCTTTTATTACCTCCCCTACCATAACGGATAGAGCTGTCGCGAGGATGGGAATCATTTTCCCAATATGATCACTTTCATCACCACTCGCAGGTTTGAAGATTGACAATGCCTCATTTACTTTCGAAAGGATCTCATCCTGGAATGACGAAGGACCGCCTCCATAGTTTCCATAGTTTCCATAGTTTCCTGCAGCTTTTACCGTTGATGCAGAGGTAGAGGGCATACTGGCAACATGCACAGAAGCTGGTGAAAATGACGAGGATGAGGAGGGAGACGGCGTCGCGGTTTTTAGTTTCAGTTTCTTTGGGTTCTCCTTGCTAGCAGAAAAGGGTGATGAGAACAAACTTTTCTTTGCTTTCCCCCGGAAAGACATAGCAACCTGCTAATACTGGGTCAAAGGGAGGTTAGCGCACTACTTACGCAGCGCAGGGGCCGGTATGACGACGTGAGAAATCAGGTAGACTAGGTCTAATTTCGCACAAGGCACATAAAACTTATATCCGGTGGATCAGCACTTCAAATCCTTCCAAGAGCGAAAAAAACCATGGCACTATTACACCACAACAATAGTAATTATCCAAAAGTTCAGCAAGAAATCATAGAGCTCGAAAACACAGGTGCTACCTCCACTGAGCACAGCTCACTCCTCAATTTCACCAATCAGACGTCGAAAGTGCTCTTCAAGAGTTGACCTTTCACCTCGCGGTATTACAAACTGTGTGGTGACGTAAGTAAAATGCACCCTGATGAACGCATAATATCCGGTGGGAGACGAAATTGTGGTTTTACTTTATCATTGTTTATTTTAAGTGTTTCACAGAAATGAGCTTAGATCAGCCCTCGACGGGACATAGCGCTCGTCAGGTTGAAGTGCATAAACCCGGAAAGGAATCTAAAATCGTGGGGGAAAATGGCTCAAGCTGGAATGAGTCATTAATTTAATAATTTAAAAAAAAATTTATCGTACTTTTTATATTTTAATTTTATGGTCGAAATTCATTGATTATGTAGTAATCGAAACTGCAGAAAGAGTAGCGAGCGAGCATTCCCAGTAGAACCGCCGATCATTGTCAATTCTCTGGAAGCTAAGTGGTTAAGGGCGTGTTCGCCTCATTTGTGTCAGAGAACGTCATGTCCAGAAAAAAATGTTATTTAGAGTGCTCTGGCAATTCCGCTTTTCTCAATTTATATCACTTTTTAGAAGATGTAATTAATTATTTCTTACAGATTTGCTGATGTGCACTGTCATGAGCACGGCACTTTACGAGCTAGAAATTACAGCAGAGAAGGCAGGTAGAAGGTGGGTGAAGGGAGGAGTGAGGGGGTGGGTGAGTAAAGAGGTGGGGGGGGGAGATTCTGACGTCATACGAGGGCACACAAAGGTCGCTGGAACAAATATCTCTTGTTCCGCGAACGACTGCGGAATTATGGGAAAGAGGAAAATAAAGGTTTTAGTTTTTTGTGTGTCCTTTTTTTTTTTCAATGCTCGGTGAGACTAGCCTTGAGAACGCTCGTGTACAAGAATAATGTCGTCGACTGTTGCACAAAAGCAGCGCCTTCATTAAGCGGTCGCCAACCTCGTACCTACCACTGCGTGCAGGCGTAAACAGCTCTTGGACAGGAGGAGACAAACACTCCTCCCCTGCAGCCCCCACTTCCCACTCTTCCCCAGCACCTCCCTCTCCCCACCTTCCGTTCGTCCAGGGCCTGGCTAGAGTGCTGCTGTCAGCTTGTGTTTTTTAATCTACTCTGTGCCCTTACGTTGAAACTGCGTCGTTAGATTTTCGAGTGTGTGTGTACTGCGAAAGGGTGAGGTGTGGTGGTTGTTTTCGTTTTTGTTTTTGTTGTTTTTGTATTTTTGTTTTGCTGCAGGATCATTCCTTTTGAGAGAGAATTAAGAAGATTTTCCCCAAGAGCGAAATATGCAAGGCTTTTGACACGACTTGCATTTTGTAAGCGCTGTTCAGCTTGAAGAACGTGTGACCTTTTGGTCGTGACGATAAGCCAGGCCTCGCTTGCTAAACACGCACGTGCTGCTTCGACTGCTAGAGAATCTAGAGAACAAGCTGACAACCAACCTGTCATGGCCAACTATCTTAAAGAAAAGAGGAGAAGAGAAGGAGGCAAATACTTTGTTGTCAGGACATTGATCCTTACAACTGGGTTTGTATCCTCTACCGAGACAGCCTCGACATTCCATTGCAAATCATGTTACAATATAAACAGCAGAACATGTCATATTTTGAATTAAATACAGTTAACCGGTTTACAAAGTGAATAAGTAACAGGTTCTTGTACACACATAATTATATTACATCAACTGTTAACTATTTCCCGTCGTCCCTTTAGTCAGTAGTGTATGAATCTAGCAACACTTTGCAAGCAATAGTTATCAGTCAAAGCATATTGAAGTACATCGTGGCAAGTACTTCTATCTTTTTTAAGGTAAAAATTTTAGCCTCATATCAGTAGTGTGTGCACGAAAACAAAAGTGTATTTCGTCTTTGAGCTCGGCGTTACATAAAAGGGATCGAAGGAACTGTGTGTTGAGAGCGGAATATCTGTATGTGTGTGGATTTCAGAACCACCGATCCTGAATCGAATCACACTGTCGCTCAAGTGTTTATTAGGAATAGGGGTGAAATGTAAACATTATACATACGGTAAACCTGTTACTGGTAGATATGTAATCTTACCAGTTTTTTAAAAACAAAAAAGATTACTCTCTTTTTAGACTGGAAGAAACCATTTAACGTCTTTCAATCCTTTATTTTCCCCAAACAAAACCAAACTTTGTAAAGTTCGCATTTTTGTTATCCGACACCACGACTTACCGTTGTTGTGGACAAGCGACATTTTGGGGACGAGATAATTTGCGGCCAGTACCGAATGCTGCTTGTGCTTTCATGTACAATTACAAGGAGACAACCAGTTTCACCTTACACCATATCGTTGGGTGTAACTTTTAGTAACTTTCTTTCAGTGAACCAGCTCACACTCATAAAACTCATGCAAACACCAGACTTGCGAAGCCTACAATACAATGTGTTTTGATTTGTCTAACATGCCACCGGGTTCGTTGTCGCATGCTGAGTATGGCTTTTAGACAGCTATCTCTGTATACCGGTATGGTGCGAGCCGGGTGCAGTTTAAAAACAAGCAGTTTAAAAAGATTGATGGCGTCGTCTGAGAGAGAGAGAAGTACAACTTAAGAGAGACAAAGAGCTAGAGAAAGAGAGGACAGAGATTGTACAGTGCAACGCAGGTCTTGTTGTAGAAATCTGCATTCAAAGAGTCAATGTGCGTCATGCTGGACAGTGTGTGAGGAATGGTCATAGGTAAGGTCGGGGATAACGACAGGAGATCCCAGGTGACAAAAGTGAAGACAGTAAGAACGATCGAAAATTCACAAAAAAAAACAAAAAAGCTTTGATATTCAAACTCCCCGTTTACTGAAAACTGCTCAGCAAGATAAGACACCACTCCATTTTCTATTTATTCATCTACTTATCTATCCTCTTCGTCAATATCAGGATCAGTAAGAGTTGAACAATTATTACTTTTCCGCACAAGCGCAAATGGCTCAAGAAGTAGTCAAAGGGAAGGCACTGTACCTTTGGCACTAAACAGTGACGTTTGTATCAGTTGCCTCCCTTGAAAAACAATCCATCGCCACATCTAGCATCTCATGGGGTGTGTGGATCTGCTTACGCGGTTGCAAACTTCGGTTTGCATAATAAATTAGTGGATGTCTTTGTGCGTTTATTTTATAGTTTTGGTTTGTTTATATTTATTAATTTTGTTGTATATTTATTAATTTTCCTGTTGTATCAACATGTAACTAGAACTAAATAATAAATGTAACAAGACTATAATATCATACACGAGTCGCGATATTTCAGATATTGTATTCATTCTCTCTCTCTCTCTCTCTCTCTCTCTCTCTCTCTCTCTCTCTCTCTCTCTCTGTGTGTTCTAAAATAGCATTTAGAATATATTTTAAAAAAATATGTATAAAAAGAAAAATCTTTTGTCAAGTATTCGTATCTCTTTGTCTTTTTGTCCTATCTTCTCCTTATATCCCCTCACTACATTCTGTCATGTTCTATGTCACCACCATCATTTTTTTTTTTGGTTCTCTGTTCGTGTCAGTATCACAAATTCTGTCATTTCTCCTCTCTGTATCTCTTACTCCTTCCATTTCTTTTTTTTTTTCATTCATTTGCAACAGTAGTTTTCATCTTCAATCACCATCATCAGTTATTATCTGCAGAGCAGCATTCTTACATTCTATAAATATATATCTTTTCCTCACTTATTTCAAACAGCTATCATCAAAATAAATGAATAAGTAAATTTGCTCTGTCCGACATACTGCGTGGAACAATCACCAAGATACTCAAGATAACGTGAGAGAATTCTGTCACTGTCAGACAAAGCAACGTGTCACACTAAGTCCTTTAATCTAGATATTTATCCCTGAGATGTGATTTAAGATAAATGAAAACCATCAGGGGAAATAAGCACAGTATTTTTGAGGTTTTTGCTGGTTTGAGCTTGTTGCGTCCCTTAGTACCCATGATTTATTTCCCCTGGAGTAAACCTTTCGAAGAATTTGAGACATAGTAAGCAAAACGATGTTAATCTAAATCAGTAAACTCTGTAGTGTGGATCAACCTGATGCTAGGTATTTAATGTTATTTATGCAAAGTTGTCCATGATGGTAGGTAAGACAAATCGGGTGACGACAGAATTTCGAAGAAATAATCATGATTGTATGTTACACTCGACGTTCATTATCTGGTAAGCACTGAAGTGGTTGCGATTTTTAAATTTAGTATTAATGACAAATATAGATAGGAGAGAAAAATGGAGAACGTGGAGGGATAAAAATGATAGATATAGAAAATAAGTGAGAGAGGAGAGCAGAAATGAAATTTGTGAGAAAAAAAAATCTAGTAAATTAAAGGATCTGCTTTTTGGAAAGTACAGTGACAATAAATTACTTTAACCGATTCCCATAAACTCACTTCGATTAATCTACTTCGCCCTTGATAGTAATTTATGTTTGATGAATTACACGAAAGAAACAAGAGACAGATGCCGTTTCAAAAAAAAAAAAAAATAAATAACGAGAATCTTTTCGTAAAATATCATCGGGCCGATCGATTCCATGCCAGTGTTTGGCACGGCATACACATGTAATGTTTGTTCCCTGTTGTGCTAATGCGTCTATATTGCAACTGATACAAAATTAAACGCATGTGGCGTAAAGAGGTTACAACAGAGAGAAGAGTAGAAGCAGGGTTAGTGTGGCAAGGAACATCTCGTGTAATCGCCCTCTTTACCTTTTCGTAAGACTTTGTCCATACCATGTCACCCTGTAGCTCCCAAACAACTATACGAGAAGTTAGACGAGGTACCCGGCATCGCTTGGGTGATGTTCTGTCTCCTGACAGACTGTCAGCGCGCGGCGCCATCACGCCACCAAAGGAAGCAGGGGAGGCAAGCGACGCCGCTGACCGTGTTTAGATAACAAAGTGCAGTCAGTCAGACGTCACGCGAGTCCTTCCTTCTCCCCACATCCCTCTTTTTATTGTCTGTCTCTCTCACAGAGACCGTCTTAAGCTAGGATGTTATCCATGTTTGTTCTGCATGGTAGACTCCCGCTTCACCATCCTTTCATTTGGAACCAGCCCTGACTTCTTAAAACAGAGAAACTAAAGGAAAACAAACATTTTCAAATGCCCAAAACACAGATAGCTATAAGTGGTCTATAACATTGCCGTAGACAAAAGGAATAATTATCTCTGCCCTATTTGGTCACAATAGGATGAAAGACGTACTTTTGCAATATTATCAACAACTACATCCACTGCCCCTCCCCCCATACAGACGTATTTTACTCGCATTTCATGTGTCACCCAATTTTAAGTGTCTTGAGCTAAAATGTCGGTTCTCTCGCCCACAGATCATTCTGTGCGTGTTAGGCGAAACGTTAGCACTGGATTAACAAAATAGTTACAAGTTAGGCAGATATAAGCAGGGCTTCTGCTAAGGCTAAATTCTTTGGGGTCCCAGGGACCCCTTCGTCAGATTTTTAAGGGGTCCCTGTTCTTTGCCCAAATGTGAATTCCCATTGACGAAAATTGAAGGGGTCCTCCGAACTTTTAATGCGTACTGTACGCAATTTTTAGCGTAAGCAGAAGCCCTGTATAAGCATTAAAAGAAACACACACATACACCCCCCATACCACCCCCGCACACCTCACACAATATCACAGAGCAAGAACATTTAGACTAGATGTATTAGACATTTTAAGAGCATTATGTCTGACAATAGGCGGCTAATACAGACCACGACCTTGTCCAGGACAGTTCACTGAGAAACATTGGCGTGTAATTGCACAGAGTTTACTCCCTTGGCATAGTCTCCTATTTGCCAGCATCACCCTCCCTAGTAACGTCTAGCACCATCCACACCTCTCATACCCAGCAACCTCTTTCCCCCATCCAACATCCCAACCCCCCTCCTTGGTCCAGCACCATCAAGTGGTCCGCAGACTGAGAGCTGGGGAACAAGGACAATTGATTCCGACATCAGAGCCGAGCGAGTGGATTGGAGATGCAGTCTCCCAGCTGTTGCGGACTTTTTAATCGGTTGTACATACATGAATATCACAAACTAGCATGTCGTGCATTCGTCATGCGCCGAGGCTGCACAGCAAAACGCATTTGCATGCAAATCAACGACCAGACGTGTAGCTGTCAGCCGCAGGTTGCGCAAGACTTTGCGAGTAATTGGCGAGTCAGCGCAGAGAATATTGCAACCGGAAAGTTTATATTAAAGCAGAAAAAGTAGAACGATGTTCTTTGCTTTATTACCACGAGCGTGAGGCAGGCAACAATGGCGCAGCCAGGACGCTGAGTATTTCTTTGTCCTTTCTGATGACCTCACCTTCTGACCTCATCCACAGTCGTCGTTTTGCTGTTCCATTCTTTCGTCTAACGGCTGGGAAAACTGGGCTGTCTGAAAACTTGGAAGACGGTGTCCACTGTTTCAGATCCTTCCTCCAAATTATCATCACATCGCCAATAATTTTTCAAACCAGACGTGTCATCAATTCATCTATTTACATCTCTTCAACTCATTTTACATTGATGATGATCATCATCTTATTAATTTTTTTATTTCGCTGAGATATTCTGCTATGACAGGAGCGTGTTTTGACCCGGGAGTAACCCCACCTCTCGTGTTGCTGGCATTCCCACGTTTCTGGGAGACGTTGATAGCGGTTGGGCCACTTGCCCGTCCTGTGCCGGACACACTGGCTTGCAGATGTAGAAGAGACTGGACGTATCGACCTGTTACAGTGGAGGATCCCACGCCATGGGGAAGTACGCGTGCGCGGGAGGTGCCTGCGGTACCCGAGCGGCCAGCTGTCACGTGACAGGGGAGGCGGCCATGACAGAAGTTCCTCAAGTGCAGGTGCCACGAGTGCGGCTCAGCCGGGAAAAGCACGCGTGACTGGAGGAGACAACACACTTCAGATAATATCTTTACTAAAAAAAGATATCGTTTGGAGTGTGTGTGTGGGTTGGTGAGTGAGTACTCCTGCAACGGTATGGTTGTCAACAGTTTGCTATTTCAGGTTTCCTCGTTTATCGGAGGACATGAATAAGAAGTAATTGTAAAGATAAGAAAGCGAAACAAAAGAGTAAACTATCGTACAGTTACGATTAAAGAAGGAATTTTTAAAACACGAACCAAGAATGAAGTAAAGGAAAGAAAGAGAGAAGGAGAGAGAACGAAAAATAAAAGTGGAGTAAATTTCCTGGAAAGAGTTTAAATCCAAGTCAGAATCAGTAAGGCAATTTTTGAGGCACATGATAAAACACAATTTAAGGAGAGAAGGAAAGAAGGTAGGAAGGAAAAAATAAAGAAGAACGCTCAGGTGACGTTAGCCAGTTCTGTTTAACAAAGAGGAACGTGGAAATTCAAGCCATCCCAGATTACTCTTGCACGGATTGACACAGGAAAAATGGGGAGAAGAGAGTGTCTTGCATGTCCTGCAAAATGTTTTACTGTCCAGAGTCCATGTTGGTCTTGCGAGTGTAAAGCTGAATACGCCTTCCATAGTGGCCTGTCATTAGCAGCTTGATGATTTCCTTGCTGCACTGACTGAAAGCCTGCAACACAAAGGGTTAATTAGGTGTTGTGGATTATTCCCATCCTCAAGCTGTTCAGATGTCCCGCACGCACAATATTCCAGTCCTGAGACCCTCTCATCGTGTGTATACGTTTTACCTCCCCCTCAAATCAACCGAAAACTCATATAATCAGATATGTTTTTTTTTTGAACTTGAAGGGTCAAAATTAATGACTTAAGTAAGAACTTTGCTGAATATTCTGATCAAAACAGTGCCCAACTTACCCGGGGTGTTCGCTTGGACTACTCGACACCCACCCACCCAACTCGCACTCCACCCTCACCTCCCCAGTGGACAGCCCTTGGCGTCGATTCTCATCATGTAAGGCCGCAGCATTAGATGGGAAAACACATCTGGAAAAACTCTCACTACCTCTACTTTCTGAAACACATTTTCTTTCTTTTTTAATCTTTTTGCCTGCGTATTGTTCTTAAGGGCACCTTACTGAAGCTTACACAGATGCTGTTTAATGACTGTATTTTGTTTTTCAACTCACAATTCTTCTCATGATTTTTTTTAAATTTAGAAATTGAGAATAGCCTTGTCTGCATGAAAAGCTCTGGAAGCTGGGGACCACGAAGCCTTCGTGACACCAAAGGACGAGAGCTGTTTGTACATCAACAGCGAGCTCTTAGAGTCGGTGACGGTAGGTGTGCACACAGCATCTGTGTTTATTTCTGTAATATTTCTGTAATTTGTAATTGAAGATGTTAAAGCACTGACTGACAAGTCAGACAAGTATTCTGTCCATTGGCTGACTTTGTAGCCTTGCTTTTAGAGTGTAGGGGTTAAAGGCAGTCTTTCTGTCCGGTTTGTCTGTATTTACCTGCCAGTCTCTCTCTAGCACACACACACACACACACACAGTTATGCAATAATTCTAATAATTCTATTCTCATTCTCAAACATGAGCAATTCATATCTCAAATGCCAACTCAGAAATAATTATTATTCTTAACGAGAAGAGCGCTGTCTCTGTTTGATTGGCATCCTCCTCCCATGTCAGGATGTATACATGTCTAATCCATGTTAGTATGATACGTTTCTTTGTTTTTATTTAATTATTGTTTTTTTTTATTTGAGTGAGACCCGAGGAAATAAAAGTACATCCAGAAAGGATTTCTCATAAAATGCTTCAATGCTTTGTGTGTGTCTGTATGAAAGATGGAGAGAGAGAGAAGCAATTTTCCAGCGCTCTCAATTTTGATAACGCCAGTCAGAGCTTATTGATTGTTAATGTTGAGCTTGAATCAAAACAGATACTGTCAAGAGAAAATAAATGGAGAGGAGATACAGCTGCACTTAGGCCGCACATCTGACAGCTTTAAAGATGGATCGGAAAAATAGGCGCCATTAAGTCCTTACACAGATATTCCTGATTTCACCCACCGAAACCTCAGCTTTTGGACTGATATCGCCCACATACACAATAACCGTTTACTCGCCTGCGTGCACACACACACACACACTGTCTGTATTTTTTTTATATCTGTCTCTCTTTCTCTCTCTCACAGTGTCTCTCTCTCATACAGAGAGAGAGAGAGAAGATGAAAGAAAGGGGAAAGAGAAAGAAAAAAAGTTAAGAAAAATCGAGGCTGATGGGTACGCTTTTCACTTTTAAAAAAGGCTTTGTTCCTGTGTTCTGCCCAACTTTGAGCTGCCGAAGATACAAGAAAGTACACCTATTGTCTTACTTAAACAAAATCGATGGAGTCTTTGAGAGGACAGTTCCGCCGGCGCCGTGGGGACGAGGTGTTAGCCCGACCATCAGCTGGGACACATCTATATTACATTAGTGCCTGCCGGCCATTGAGATCATCACCAGCCTTATGACAAATTAAGGTCCGGCCTTTGCCTGCCGGGTGTGTGAGCCACTAGAGAACACCACCGTGGCCGGCCCTCTGGCAGCACCTGGACTTTGATTACAGTCCTTAATTATTGATGACAGCTCTGCCAAGACCGTATTACAACGGGTAGTTCTTCATGGCTTTCACAGGCGTGTGCTGGAGATGGATCTGTTGTCAGGGTTCTTCGTGTTTGTACAGAAGAATGTTGTTTATCTACCTTTTTTTGTTGTTGTCTGTCTGAAGTTAAATAAACAAGTGGCCTTGTTTTCCATTTTATACTGAATAGTTACCGACAGAATTACTTCTCATGTGTGTATAAGTATACAAGATGGAAAACACTGTAAGGTAACAGAGATAGTATTTTAACTCTCATAAACATACAAATTAAACATAAACACATAAATACACAAATGTATGCACACACACATGTATACGCATTTATATATATATAAAGAGGTAATCAAAGACCTAATGAATAATTGACTAATGTGTTAAACACTGTATTCAAAGGGATTTCTGTGTCCATCACGTGACTGACTACTGTGCAACACGCAACCTTATTAAAAATTAACAGAAATATTTCCCTGATAATCCAATAACATATCGAAGACAGATTGAGGGATTAATGAACATAAATAACCGTAGTTAACGTTGTCTGTTACACATACTAGTCAATGTTGTTTTTGTTCAGTTTATTCATTACTTGTCCTCTAGGCATCCTGGCAACGACCTGCAAAACTCAGCTGTCATCCTATCTTAAATGGTCATAATTCTTATTTGCGACGAGCAATATAGAAATAGTTCTGTATATATATATATGATCTATATTTATTTATTTTTGCTAACAGTGGATGATGTAGAAATGTGGACCTGCTTGAAGATGTTTGAAGATAATCACTTCGTGTTTTTCATTTTTAAGTCAATTGCCGTCTGTTTGCGAGAGAAGGTGCTGCTTTTGTCGTTAAAGTGAAGACCGTGCTTAACTGTATTTGCTGTTTATTTCGTATTTTTCTTCGAATGTTTCCCCAAATGTATGCAAACTACGGCGCATTCAGTGTGCATGTAAAATACGGGGATGGCAAAATACCGGTGTATTATTTTTGCAGAAATCCTCCCATTCTAATATTAGGTGAGCAAACACTGTTTTTGCCTTGTTCACGTCAGTGGTCCCTAGGGGAACTTGATGTATGGCGAGGACGAGTTACGAAAATATCCTTTTTTTCTGTAATTCCAGTGAGATGTAGGTATCCTGCTTTTGGACTTCCCTCCCTCGTCTCCAGCTGCCTAAATGGAAAATGATGGAAAATATACCTAGCGAAACACGTTTTTGTGTCGGTCAGATCAGCGCCGTCTACAGGATCCTACAGGAATGAGAACAGACTGGATGACAGCTTCGGGGCGTCTTTATTTGTGACCCTCCACGACGAAATGAGTTTTAGTAAAAAAGGTTTTGTAGCAAGTTCTTCGTAAAGTTGATCCTCTATGTCCTGTGGCCAGTGAACATTCAGATGATGCTTTGGCAGGACTATTGATTCAGCGAACAGAAAAATCTGGATACTGGTCTGTTAACAGGCCTGGCCAATAATGGACCATCGTACTGAAAGGACGTGAAAGTTTTATTCAAGTCCTTTGAATTTCTTAGCACCGCCGGCTTTTCGACGCCTTTTTATTCGCATTTATCTCCTCCTATTCCATCCACCAAACATCTTTTTTATGTCCAATGGGCGCCATTTCTTACGTGGATACGTCCTTCGTCGGTT
Source organism: Pomacea canaliculata (assembly GCF_003073045.1). NCBI lineage: Eukaryota > Metazoa > Mollusca > Gastropoda > Architaenioglossa > Ampullariidae > Pomacea > Pomacea canaliculata. The sequence continues at coordinate 35,020,163 of NC_037590.1, read as the reverse complement.
TTGTGTCTGTAATCCATGTGTTTGCATGTGTGTCAGCGTGTTGAACTGACCAACATTTCTGACCCCCACAATCAGGTTCAGAATGATGGCTACACAGTGGTTGATTAGAAACGTGCTGACTGTAGCAAATGGCTCACTTGAGCCTAACTAGCTTTTCTCTGAGTAGACAAACGTGGTCTGGCTGGTGGTCAGGGCAGGGAGGTTCCCTTCACCACCACCTGCATCCCATCCCCCAGCCCCCGCTACCATACTTTGCAATTGATTTCTCGCCCCGATCGATGCCAGTCTAGACTCACACTACCGTCGGAAGAATGAGATCGAGTCGACTAATGTCACTTCCTCACATGCGCACTGGGGTTCTCCTGAATCCTCTTCTCCAGGGAGCCCGGAACACAAGCTTTACACCATTAGCTCGTCTCAGCTTCCGCCCGCGGAAGATTGGCAAGTTTGTTCATTTGCAACTTCGTGGACAGCCTTCGTATTATTTCCAGCCAATACTCCAGGAAAGGGAGGATGTCAGCACAGCTTGTGTGAGGACGACAGGCCGGCCTAAACAAACGAACTGTTTCCGGTTTTCTGTCCTGTACACCTTGTCTTTCATGAGACCCGTGACAGTAGGTTGTAACGAAATGTCACGTGGTGTGATGTAGCATCTTCTTTGTTTTATGATGTTGTTGTGGTTTTTTTTTTGATATTAGAAGGGGTAACAACAGGATTCAGATCTTCTCCAGCTTGCAGACGCTCTCTAGTCACCTGATTCTGAGACCATTGTAGGTGCCAGGGCATTGCAGTGACATAACAGCTCCTTGTCCACAGCCGCGTGTGAGGAACTGAACGCTTGAAGGAAACCTGACGTGACGTAGCATGAACGCTGGTTTTTGGCCACCAATCGTGACGTAGACACTTGTGGAACCTTACTGAGACGAATAAAAGTTGCTAATAAAAAAGAAAAAAAAAAAGCAAAGCGCCTGTCTGTGAGATTGGTAACTTTTTATCTTTACAAGAATAAAAGAAGATTGGACAAAAAACTTGAAAGAAAGCAAGTTAACATAAAAAACAAATACGACAACTTTTAGAAAATCTCAGAAGAAAACAATCAAGAATGCACGGAGAAAGGAGAGAAGAAATAAAAGCCGGAGTAATTAAGTGCATTGAAACCCGATTAGGTAAATGATAATTCTCCACTCAGAGGGCGCCATTGATTGGCACGGCGTCCTCACCGCAGCTTGCAACGTGTCCCGACAAAAGAACTCTGTTATTGAGTCACATACGCCCAGTGCCAGCCCACCAATATTGACTCTTGCAGCCACTGCACTGGGGAGGCTGGCACGTCTGCTTTTGCTGTTTGGAGATCATAATCTAGAAACGTGACATTACAAGCTTCCAACGCCGGTCTGTATTGCGGTCGCAGCCCCTGACAGCATTCCAATGAATCGCAGGCTTTTTTGTATTTACTTCTTATTTTGTAAAGAATTGCAAAGTTTCTGCAACGTGCAATGAAATTAACTTTGATAAAAATGTCCTCTGGTTGCTGGTATGGATCCTGGGTCTTGACGTCAGCGAGGCAGAAGACAAGGAGCTTAACTAGGATCTGACCTTTTAGCTGATGCTCCCGTGTCTCCAGGTCTGGCCAACTCCCGACTCCAGGGCGTTAAACACCTTGGTTGGGGGATGGGAAGGGCAACAGGGTGTAGAAACATGGGAAACAAGGCAAAGCTCGGGTGAGTAGAGGGGCCAAGCCCTCAGAACGAAGACCGATCCTTTTTGTCTGGGTGTTTGACTTAGTGTCTCGTTCTATTGGTTAAGTGACACTTTGGAAAGACTTCAGACTCTCTTTGGCCACACGAGACTTTTCAAACGTGCGAATAGGTGTACACAGTGCACAAGAACATTCCTCGAACGCCCTGTAAAACACAAATTCAACCGCAAGAAAAAAAGAGGAAACTCCACGCCTCACAAATTAGCAAATTTATTGGAAATTCCACAACACGAAAGCCAACAAAACGCAGCCCTTAAGAGCAATTAAGTGAATTATGAGTGGTTGTTTTTGGCCAGTGAAAATCAGAATTGACATGATCGTAGTGGAGGAATGCCAGTAGACCTTTCAGGCTTGGAATGCCAGATTGGACTGGGATAACAACCTAGGGTAGTAGTGGAAAGAGTCTGGGGTACCCTGCTTAGAAGACAAAGAAAGTAACAATCAGGGAGTAACTCTTGATCTTGAAATGAAAAAGTTCTTGGAGCAAAAAAGACTGTCAGTTACATTCTAAAAAAATGTATCCAACCTAAATAATTGTCATGATAGAACTCAATTGCTAGGTTGCAGTAATTTTAGTCAGGGTTATATTGGACAGCCTGCAATTGTCTGATTGTGTTGGTGCACATAAACTTACCAGTCATAGAGAAATAACATAGGTCAGGAAGGCAGTAGTGTGTAAAAGCTATTTATTAAAATTAGCTAACTTCTTGTGTTTTAAAAGAAAAGATCATTTAAATAAAACAAAATGGACAATGTTCTTGTCTACAAAGCCTATATATGTCGGGTAATAAAATATATTATATATATAAATTTTATATGTGTGTGTTTTTTTAGTACTTTTTTCATGCAAATGGTTTAAGATTATCGCTGTCACGCAAACAGACTTGACACTAAGTTGTTCCAAGAAATGTTTTTGCTGAAGCCCTGAGGACATGTAAGACTCATCACACGAGACCGTCCTTCACATTCAACATCTACGGTCTTCCTTCAGTTCTATAACATCAGTAAAGAAGACCAAATCACAGTAACCTGGTTTGCAATATCGTCTAGCCGTCTGCAGGAGCCCATTACAAGAGACCTGAGGACTTTTAGACACTTTCTGTTCCGGTTGAATGAGCGACGATACAAGCCAAATAAAAACACAACTTTCTTCAGCTTTTCTTTTCCCCTGTAGTCGAAAATGTTTTACTGCAGAACGAAACTGTAATTTTCACGATTTCACACTGATTGCACAGTAAAAAGGAAGTATTTCTCCTAGCAAAGAGTCGACCACGAAGGAGTGTGTTATGTCTGGAGGACTGAGGAGGACTGGACTGTCTCTCAACGACCGGTGCGCCCTTCTTCAACCCTCGGGGCTTTGTTTAGGCTGGCGTTTAATTGGAGCTGCAACACCGCTTCTAGCCTTCTCTAAACGAAGAGATCCATATTGCAGGATTGAGGAAATCGCGGAGGAGATGCCAGTCTTGTTTTTTCTTTCGTCTCAGACCCGAGACGAGAATTCAGTCAAAGATTAGCGCCGACCTAGGAAAGTCTGAGCTGAATATTATTCGACCGAAGAGGTACTGGAGGACAGAGTAGGGGGGATGCTGTTATTTCAGGCAACGTCGTTTTCATAAATAAAGAACGCCCCTGACTTGTGCTGGTAGGAGCACGAGCGGCAAATTTGGAAGCTGCAACTTGGATTCCCCTTCCCCTACTAGAACTTAACCTACTCTACTACTGCACACATAAGTACATAACATTTATAAGACAACATGTCGTAGCCTGCTTTATTCATTATGGCAGACTGTCTATCCCTCTGACTGTCTCTCAGACGAACTATGGCTTGAACATCAAATACATTATAGATACAGAGGATTTTTTTTTAAACCAAAAAATTTCATTAGCATCCAAGAAAAATAAAACATAACAAAGAAAGTCAATTTAAAAGACTAAAGAAACAAATTTAAAAAAGGATTAATGAATAGGAAAGAAAGAGAGAAACAAAAGAAAAGGAAAGAAGGCAGGAAAGAAAGAAGGAGAGAAAGAACATAGGCTGCAGTCTGGTGGGATGGTGGGCGGACATCAATGCCTGCACATCATTAGGAGCACGTGATATAAAATCAATGCATTTCTACATGACAAATAAAATCCTGTTTCAAGGTGTGTGCTTTTTTAACTTACTTAATTACCGTTGTTAATCACCATACCTAATTGCCATACGTCTACGTCCAGTAATCTCTACGCCTGACATGCTATTAATAGCTCGGTGACGCGGGGTATCCACGTGACTGGAGGTGAGCCGCGCTAGCTCATCTGTAACAGTTTGAGTATATGTCAGATCCCAGTGTAAACAACATGAAGTCTCAGCTTCTTCTGTACCAGCTTCATCCTCCAGTTCCCTTCCATGAAACACTCTCCCTCCCGGTTTTTGTCATGACTAGGAGTTGTGATGAAGGGCTCACAAAGCTTTATTAAGATTGCAGCGTGTAGGCCATTTGTGTTTTGTTTTGGTTTGGTGTTCGGTCCGTCTTGCCAAGTGTGCCTCTTTAAATTTGGAAGTCGGCAGGTCCCTCACCCTCCCAACTTCCGCAAGCTGGCTGTCAGCCCGTGTCTGTGGTGCTACAATGGAGCAAACACCTGCCTGCAAACAACGTCCACCTGAAGGAGGAACAAAGTCTTGTCAGGCGTTCTATTCCTACTTTTATTAATTTCTACCGTCTCCATCTTCTAAAATTGCAGTTAAGTTTGATGCAATCCTGCACTGAAAGTCCATCTAACAAACAGTTTATCTTCATTACATAATTAGGTAATTTATTTGAAGTCATCCAGCTTGAGACATCGCATGGTAAGCGCTCCAAAACTTTATGTAGCAGCTCCATCCATGGCTCTGGAGGCTTAGATAGTCCCACTCGATCGCCTTAAGGATTAGAAGAAGAAATAAATTTAAGGAGTGGATAAGCTTGGGATGTGAGAAGCGCTTGTAAGGTTTACTTCTTCTGCGGACTTTCATCTGACGGTTACACTCCAAGGTGTTGGTGGCAATGATGATGATGGTGTTGGTCCTAATGATTATGTAGTTGCTTACTGCAGACGACACATGGCTGGTCGTCAACCCTCTGGGAGCAGAAAATAAATAAAGTGTACTACAATTAAATTCCAGTTCCCACCTCATACCATAAAAAACAACGAAAACCAGTGACATGCTTCATACATGCACATTATTTTCTTTGAATTGTTTTTATTATTTATTGAAAACAGCGCAAAGTACCGAAGTCTCACACCTCCGAAGTGGTCCAAAGACTCACAGTCCCAGTCTTACTGTGGCTAAGGTACTGAGAAACAAGTTCAAACATTGGTTTCCTGTGGCCTTCACACACCTGTCGGTCAAAGGTTCGACTTTGGCCCAATTAAGAGGGACGCAAACACATCGAAATTGAAGAGAAGAAGAAACCTGTTGCAGGCCCACACAATCAGCACGAAATTCTCGATTGACTTCTGTGACATTTGAAAAAACCTCATGACTTGCATGACATTTGCATGGTGGTTTTGCGGGTGTTTTTTTCTTTCCGAACTCTTGTCTGTAAGCAGGTACCCTGTTGCCCTGATTATGTCAATTTGCGTCATGAAACACTTTTGTTGAGCGAAAGAATCTTGGGTAGGGCGAGGGTTAGTGGGAGGAGAGAGAGAGGAGTGGGTGGTGTTCCTGCTTGAGTGTGTGTGTGTGTTTGTGCGCGCGTACTAATGCGCATCACATTATTCACAGGTAACACTTGAATTTAGTTTAAGATGGATTGCGCTTCCTAATAAAGTCACTTAGGGCTGAATGTCACTTGAGCTTGAAAGAAAAAAAAAAAGAAACAACGAAACTTTGATGCGATGCAGGCATTAGAATTATTGCCAATATTCTGACAGCTGTCACGTTTACTTTTGATCGAGGAGTCACGAGTGGGAGTCTAGCTGTACTCGGAATCGAAATGAGAAGAAACAAATTGCAGTTATGTTGAGACCTGTCATCCATTTCCCCCCCTGAAATGTTAAAGTAAAGCAGAAGTAGCCAATCGGAATGAAGGGTTCAATTTTCATGACGCACATTGTTACTCGATGCCGTGGGGTCTTGTGCATGGTGAGCTGGCAAGGCGCTGACTGGTTGGACACGTGCTAGCAGCTGCTATCTTAGCGGACTGTCAGGCGTTAGCCATTCAGTTAGCAGCTGCTATCTTAGCGGGCTGTCAGGCGTTAGCCATTCAGCTAGCAGCTGCTATCTTAGCGGGCCGTCAAGCGTTAGCCATTCAGCTAGCAGCTAGCGGCGTGGTGTGCACCAGCCCCTCAGCGCGTGCTTTTAGTTGGAATTGATGTACAAAAGGCCCTCGTCATTCAATGTTATGAAAAGATGCATGCACGATGGGTGGCCGAATTCATTTCGGGAGCCATGGTGGTGTGCTGATGATGTTGAAATGGACTACGTCCGGTCATCACATCCGATTGACGAAGATCATTTTTGTCTGCTTACCTGTCCATACCTTGTGTCCCCAGCACATCCTGGCGACTCAGGCAACAAGGCAGTGTGGGGAGATGATAAACTATTACTACAGGAGTTCTCTTCATCCTTTAATTTTACGGCTTCTAACTCACACTTTTTTTGTCTTAAATGGATACGAAATATTTGATATTTGGATTGGTATATAATCAAAATTTGTTATGGATTTGTTTATTTGTTAACAACAAACAACAACAAAATTATTATTATTATTATTATTATTATTAAGCAATTGACATCCCTTTTTTAAAATCTACAGCAAAAAATTCAGAGGTGACAGTTAATGCAATAAGTACAAAATTGCTATGTTGTTGTATGTGCGGACTAGTGGGGATGGGCAGAGTGGGGTCAAGAGGCTGTAGTGACCTCCAGCTCCACACAAAACCGAAACAACAACCCCTGGAAGACAGTTCGTGATGTCTTCGTCTTTTAGCTTGATCACAGTAATTGTAGTTTCAACCACTTGATTTACTTCCTCGGAATTTCTAACCACGCCCTCTCCATCCCCTCTGTTTCAAGCTTAGACTCACTGCATACCTGTAGCATTTGTAAGTAAATACTTGATACTCTTACCTTAAACTTACATTTAAAGAACGTGATTGATAACGATCATGTGAGAAGTTCAGTATTCTTTAAATAAATAATTCTGTTTTTTAAAATATCATTTTTGCTGATCTTTGCCAGGTAAGATTCATCAATAATATTGTTTGTCTCGCAGGTAACGGCTGGTTGACGTCAGGATGATGTCACGTGACCTGGAACCTTTTGCAGTGGCGAGGACATGGTCGAAGTCGCTCTGTTAAAGACTTGAGCTCGCTCCCTGTGCCGTCTGCTCGTAAAGGAAATCGGATCAGCGAAGACATGCTGGGTTTTAGTGATGATAAAGGTCGGAAAACACATTCATCTGGGTGCTCTAGCCCCACAGACATGCTACAGAAAATTGTTACCAGAGTCTGCCTTGTGCACGGAGAGAAAGAAAGAGAAATTCGATTTATTACTTTTTACTAACCTACTCTTTTATAACAATTCTTTTTTTTTTATTTTTCTCTTCTTACTTTTCTCTTCCTTCTTTCTAACTTCAACTTAACTTCTATCTACGTGGGTTTTTTTTACTCTCCATCATCGGAGGGGTAGGGAGGGTGGGAGAGCGGGGTGATGATCAGCTGTCACGATTAATGTAAAGACTGGCCGACCTCTTCTACCTACACAAGATCACATTTCCTGAAGTTGATGTCTACATAATCAATATTAAATTTCCTCTAGTTGCTGCCAAGTTCACGTTGGTGAGTCCATGGTTAGTAACAAGAAATGAAATGTTTAGATATGTCGTCAGTTTGATCTCAGTATAGAACAGACATTTAATTTTCCACGGGAAAAAGTTCTACAAGGACTGAAGGACTGGAGCATCTTGCAATTTCTATAAGGATAAAAATAAAGACCCCGAATATATTTAATATAAGTTACATCAGATAAATTATTTTTCAAAGAAGCATGATTGTTGTACTCAAACGTATGTGTGTCTCTGTGTGTACGAGCTCATGAAATCGTGGACGAACGGCCGGGTATGTGGATGGTAGGGTGCTCATATATGTATGGAAACCTTGCTTTATCTGTCATAGAACATGTTCCATACAATACAGTAATAATCCAGAAGACAGCACTTGTCGAAACCAGTCTTTATTCACATACATGATGATTTAATTTAGAATATAGCAAATATGCACACACGAGAACTCTTAACCTCCATCTGAAACAAGTAACATCGTGAAGTTCATGACATGTTCACGTCAACATGGTGATACAATTTACCTAAGACACTCGAGAACAGCAGAGGTTTATTTGAATTGTGGTCAAACATAATTCATCTACAGATTGAAACAAAGAGTAATAATATAAATATCTACAAGTTAACACCCGCTACTATAACTGCAGTGATACTCATCACACTAAACGATATTGTAAGGGAAAGGGAAAATTCTAGGATGGAAACAGCAAAAAACAACTGAAGAGAACAATGATGTGAACAAAAGCTATTTATAGTCAAGATGTAAGACATGCCACAGCAAAATGGGGAAAAACACAAGCGCACGAACGGACCATACCACGCACGCACTGACAAAGTCGTTCACGTTATATATACACACACACACGTACACACACACACACGTACACACACACACACTCACTCACGCATGCACGCACACACAACAAAGTAACGAGCGCATCAACGGCATTTTTATAACGGTTTGGCCGCAAGCGTCCAATCCTATCACAGGTTGTCTTCCCTTGGCATTTCGCTGAAGTGTCTCTTGTCCCAGAACGGTTCGATCCGTAAAACCCGACAAACAACAGTTCCTTGTCGTCCTCACACCCCTCCCAGCCCCTCCCAGAAATGTACACAGCCTTGTCATCTGTTGTATTGCATCACCTCGACATGAAGGTTATCGTACTTGATGTAAGAGCTCTGAGAACATTGGTCGACCCACAACACAAGCTTCCAGTAAGATTTTGAATGAGTTTGCAAGTACTTAAATTTTCTTTTGCAGCATCTCAGCAAGGAAAACCCAGACTGGTCACTCCAGTCAAACGGTAGCTTTTGATGTTTTTCTTGCTCAAAGATGCTTTTCCTCCCTAAATCACATTTTTTTTCACCTAAACGAGTAATTGCTATACCTTTGCATAGAAAACAGATTGAATAAATAACTTCTGAACTTTTCTACAGAAACAGACATGAACAATAAATAACGAACTTCTGACATGTCAACAGTGCAAACAACTGCGCCTCTCCGAGGCTAACTTCAGTCAGGCAAGGACAGGGAAGTAAGGGAAATAACTCAGTAAATATAAAGCAGCGTTTGAAAACAGTTCCTCTGTGGATAACTCAGAGGAGAGCAGTGAGAAATGTGAACAAATCAACTGCAGTGGTAAACACTAAGCCCATCCTCCGCTTTCCTCCCATATTCATCCAATATGTGAAGATGATTGTTGAGGTTGTCGACAATGAAAGAACGTGTCCCGTGTCTTAACAACGAGGGAAACTGAAAGAAATCTTTCAGTCGCAACAGCACTAAAAAAAAAAAAAAAAATAAAAATAAATAAAAACCCTCGAAGCTTGTCGTCAAAGATGTGAGTCAGAACAAAATGTTATTCATCTGCCAACATCATGGAGGTATTTTTGTTTTCAAACTAACGGTGCAAGTCTACTCTGCATAGCTGATTGGCCAGCTGCTAGAACATCTTAGGACACAATAAATAACATTCTCTTCAGACTATATACACGCATGTATATATTTGTATATATATACATAGATATATACATACATATACATAAGTATACATTTCTTGAAAGGTGTTTAAGAAAGGATATGTGCCTTGTAGAGAAAAGCTCAAAAGGATAATCAGTACACACCAGAAATCAACGGATGTTACTTAAGGAACATTTCTGTGAGCTTGAGACAACAAAAACAAAATCACATTTACACCATCTGTGCAGTTCATAGATACAGTCAAAATTGAAAGTTTGTTAGAGAAAAGATGAATTTAAGGCTTTAAGCTAAAGAAAAGTAACCAAACAACAAATACTTTGACCTTTTACTCAACATTGACCTCGATACGAAAAGCTTTTGACACCACCAATCATATTTCCTGATATAAATATTATTATTTAGCAATGTATTAGACATCTTAACCTCAACATTGAATATATTTCAGGATCCTGAACTAGCATTTGTTGCTGCTGAGAGATATTTTGAAGAATATTCAAAGATAAAGACAAATTACTCATCTTGTAACATTTCATATCAACAATTTTTTTCCGTTAGTCAACATGCATATCAAGTTCAAAAACAGACAAAAGAGCGAGTTGAAGACATTTTTCATTTTGATGAGGTTTATAATCTTAACAGAACACACTTTAGAAGATGTTTTACTGATATTTAAACTTTGTCTTCTGGCAATTTTGACCTAAATATTTAACAATGAAAACTAAACTTAATCACAAAATAGTAACTGCATGATCCATGTGATTGGATTCCTTAATACATTATTTAATCCTAAATAGTTCTAAGCACATCACTAGTGTAAAAAATCCAGACAACAAGCAACATTCCATTTAAGGTTCGCTACTACATTTTCTCATAAAAAAATCGTGATTACATTTTCCACCTTGTACCTGTAAGTAGGTCACATCACTCCAGATACCAGTCATTATTTAATAAGAACACGAGTCCTAATTATTATTGTCTGATCATGGATGAATGAATCAGAGCAAAAGGGCATCCACCAATTTCGTTTTGACATCATCATCGCCATCAAGATAAAATAAAACACAAAGCAATTGTCATCCATCTTTGCTCAAGACATATAAAGAGTAAGAATAGCATCTTCGTATAAAGGAGAGTATAGAGTACCTGACTCGACCATGCTTCTGTTGACATAACAGTGTATATATATATCTATTCCATGTGCGTTTATATGAACACGGCTAGTCCGTTATATGATATGGTGAAGAAACCGAGCTGAAGTATTTTATATGTTGTTTTGAGATTTGTGCTCAAAGAAATGGTATCAAAAGGAACAGTCTTTAAAATAAATAAAATAAAATTTTAGGTGAGAGAGAAAAATATTCACGCATACCGAGACATCGAGATCATGTGAACAGGCATACTCTCTCTTTCTTTCTCTCTCTCTCTCACACACACACAGACGTACGCACTGACATGCAAACAAGCGTGAGGACATAAATACTAGGAGAATGTTGAAGGAAGAAGGACTCAAGAGACATCGTGCAATCCAAGCGTTTCATTTAGTGACGAGTTACACCTGTACTCGCAGAACACAACTGTTTTATTCAACTGTTCGCAGCTGTTCAAACTGTTGAAAGTGCGCCCCCTAGCACACTACAGTCTGTGAGGGTAACGGCTCTTTGGAGACAGTGCCGGAGCTTTTGATCTGCCAGGCACTCCACTTCTTGTGAATATGCACTCACATCTCCAGGAACATTTGACATTACACGCACTCACATCTCCTAAAAACCATTTGACATCACATGCATCTAACTTCTCCATCCCCATCCCTTCCATCATACGCTTTCCCTCCCTTTACCCTTGCGCTTCGGGAGTATTGAAGATTGAATACAATCCATACTTTTGGCCGTATTTATGACATATCACCATCTTTCATTTCTAGTCTAAACAGGATGAATGCTAAGAACAGCCAACTGCACATCTGTAAGAAATTTGTAAAATTATTTGTACCGTCGTCATACACAATGAACGAACTTTGCTTTTGAGTACAAACGGAATCACAGACGAAGTAAGATGTTGATTAGGAGTGGGGGGACCTGCAAACCTGTGTGTCGATGATAATGCACTGTCGTGACAACCTGAGGCATGCGTTTCATGCAGCAACACACCCTCCGGGTTTGCTACCCTGCAGTGCAGTGTTCCTCGTCAACACGCTCGGCCTCCCAGATGCTGAGGGAGCGAAAGATGTGAAGACTATTGACCTTTTGACCTTTTGACCTTATTGACCAGCCACGTGGGGCGTCCTGGCACAGGTTGGCGTGCGCCCTGCATAGATGTGCAGAGACAATGGGAACACGAAGGCACTTGAGATTGTTCTCTAAACGACTGGCCTCATCGCCCAGGAACATTGGCAGTGTATGCAGACACAAACAAGCAATGGTCTCGACTGTTGCTCACGGTAGAGTTCAAAAGACTACCTGTAAGTGTTTGTCTAATTAGGCCGTTGTACCATTAAGAATATTATTAACTGTCTGGTGCTTAACATAGACGACTGTAGAAAAAAAAATTAGGAGAGCTCGTCTGTGTACATGCTACTACATTGTCGAATAAAACATTTCATCTCTAGCGGAAATAAATATCTAAGTCATTTTACAATTATTCTCATACGAATTCAATACTTGTTAAAGGATAACTGGAAAAAAATAATTACTGAGATCAATACCAGAAACGCGTTCCTTTCCTCAAAAGTAAATTGCACATTTCCGTTGCTAAATAATTATGTACTGCATACACCTGCAAATTGCACATTGATATTGTAAAAGCTTAGAACTGTATTGCACACAGAGTGGTATTGCACTGAGAGTTTCTTCCCTTAGTTTACACGTCACAAACTTGTTCAGGACATCACAAATTAACGGCCGCTGAAGACGAGGTCGTGAACTTCCACCAATAAAAAGATAAGCATACAACTAAGTACAAGACCAATGTACCTATGTTACAAACGCAAACAGCAAGAGGACGGGCTCTACATACAGAGATGTCAAATGAAAACTACTCACACCTAATAATAGTGCGAGTCAATGTTTAATTTACAGCAGAGTTTGCGAGTTACATTCATAAAGTTTCGGCAAGCTGAAGCGGATTTCAGTAGTAACTAAATCAACAGATACCCCTTGTATGTTGAAGATGTTTTACTTCAGATACAATAGTATTGAACATGTCAACTGAACATCTCTTGTCTCCGAGGTCCAACACTTCGCGTGCAGGTGTGTGAGTGAGAGGTTTCGTGGATGTGCTGGTGCCTGTCCTCGTGTGTCCATGCTAGGTTATTGTGGAACAGTTTATAACTAAAGAGGTGTTAGAACTTTCTGGTTCGTGCGTGCGTGCTCGATGGAGACCTTAAAACACACACACAGAGACGCACCTGTAACAACAAGTACACAGTCACCGCCATACGGAACGTATGAGAGAGAGAGTCGACCCTGCTGTAGCTAAAGCCGATAATTCGCGAAGGGAATCTTTTTTCCTAGCAAGGTCTTCGCGAGGAGAAGAGAGTTTGTTGATAATCAAGGGGTCTGGATGTTGCGTGGGCAACGGTAGCGCACATGCTTCGCCTTTTGGCACATATGGTTTTGCACAACCGCAAGACAAACTACTGGAATCCCGCCAACAGACAGGCCCCGGGCCTGTGACGTCAGCGCAGGCTCAAAATGTGCAGAAAGGCAGGTGAACTAGCACAGACAAGAAGAAAAAGATAAAACTGTGCATGTTTTACTGGTTACAGTAAAATCTCAGCACGGTTTCCTGAAGCATTAACGATGGCGCTAGTCTCAGAGATGCTGGCTTGCAAGAACATAATGGACATGAAACCCGTCCGTCCACGTCTCTGCCTTCTTCCCCCGCAATCCCCCGCAATCCCCCTTTCCCCACTGAACCTAACGATCGACGGCTGTGTTTTATCACAGGCATACAGTACTTTCTTAACGGAACTCGTCGGAAACCATTTGCAGTCTTTACACATTCTTTGCGGCTGTGCATGTAATCACAAATTGAGGAGCCCAATGCCCTCGAAGTAGTCCTATGCATCTAAATCACTCCATTATGTGTGCTTTTAAAAAGTGTCCAGCCATGCTTAGCGATAATTAATGTGACTCTTGAAAAGAGTTTTTAACAACACTACTCGGACCATTATTGAATATTCAATCCCAAGTCTTTAGAAAAAATGACAGTTTCTTACAATGCCTGGCTCAGGCTAATTACTACTAAGGCACTGCTGAATTTCAAAGCAGTCACCTAATTCTGATTATAATATTAATTTATAATATCTGCGGATACAGAAAAACACACTGCTCTTCTCTTAGCTGATCATGTAGTGAAGTCATGGCTTGCAGCATCCCTATGTTTATAGTTTTTAGGAATGAACATTGTCACATGTCTCGCATTACGATATTATGATTCATAATCTACATTACTTTCTCCATGGATCTTTCAGTTTGACAAGTCTGTACGACCTTAGTTAATGCTATAATATTTTCTTGTATATGAGACAAAGTGAACTCATTGTCCAACAGTTGACTATAAACAAAAGAATATTTGATCTTAGGTACCAAAGATATGGATTTGATAAGATCAAAAGAGTGTGAATGGGAGGCCACAGATGCTGACAGGACGATGCTTCCGAGAAAAACAATGAGAAAGAATGCAAGTATAAGAAACTTTCAGAATGCTATTGTTGTTCAGGACTGAACGGGACACAAAGCCTAACCACCGGATCCTCTCTCCCGAACACAAACTCTCTCTCTCTCTCACACACACTCACAATAAAGGAGGGTGCGTTGAAAGTCTTTGTGATACACAAGCAGCACATGGCTATATAAAGACCCCTGAAAGCACGCAGCTCAAGCAATGATCAGCTACCACCTAGAGACAAAAGAAAGAGGAAGAACTACACGATCTTGGAACAAAGGAAGACAGGAGGATCCTTGTGAACCGTGAGAAAGCACACACCTAGTGGAACATCCGTGACGCTCGTGCGAGACTGCGTGCGCAGGCCCGACAGTTGTGTCTGTCGATGGTAATGCCATTAGTTTAGCCTGCTCGCTCCCTACCCCGCATTCTCAACCCCTACCCTACCCTGCTTGTGCTCGGATCCCTCCTCGGCATCTCCTACCCACCCAGCGTCTGATGCAGTAGCGAAGGGGAGCTAACACAGCGTACGGGTAGAGGTCAGGGGCAAACAACCCCTTGAAGGGGCCGTCATTGCATCGCAACCTAGCGAATTGTAAAATTCGCCATCGACACTAAGCAACAGCAAGGGCGAATAAAAATACGGTTGTTTAGGAATTGAAAGGATAAAAGATATTCGTACTTTTCGAATCCACATGTCTAGGGAAAGGAGGGGGAATAGTGTGGGGAGGGAAGTGAACCAAAGTCTACAAAAGTTGTAGGTATCATAGCCACTTGCTAATTTCTTGCAGGAAATATTATAATATTCTTGATGTGAAGGTGCTGCTGCTGAGTAGTCGTGCGGGCTACGAAAGTTTTCGACTTGTCTTTCAACTTTCGCAAAAGTGATACGACAAGAAAGGCCAAGCTTCAAGCTGTTTCTACTCTTAGACTCTCTTGCCTAAGCCCCGGATGTAAAAATAGAAAGCTGAAAATAGACTGGGTGAGACTAACGGATTGTTCTCACAGGCCTGCGTTTTCAGCAGCTGTTGGTAGAAGTCGTACTGGCCTGAATGCATGCCTGAAGGAACCAGACGCCTCAAGATGGAGAGATAGAGAGTGGGATAAGAGGTTGATAATAAAATGAATTATCAAGTACTTATGATGACGATAATCTAACTGTCATGATTGTTGATTACAACCAGCTACACATGCAAGTTACTAAGTCTCAACTTCATGTAAGTAAAACCATCCATTCCATACAACACATGCACATCACCCCCACAACCAATAACAACAATCTTTACATATTGCTTGCATACTTGGGATAAGTGGAATTGTCGTTTGATAAATAACAAAAACATTCCATAAGTTACAGGTGAAAATAGTTACAGAAGGAACATAACAAATCGGCATCACTTTGCACACCGATTGAATTCTTACAAACGCTTTACAATGATAATGCCAGTCGTCCCTTGGCTTCATCTCGGGGTGCTCGTCAGTACATCTTCAAGAAACTGTCAGCCACCCATTCGTTCATCTATCCGTACAACAAGAACACTTCCAACTACACACTTTCTCATTCATTTCATCGGGAAAGCCCTCACTCATCCTTCACACTCTCGTTTTGCTTTTGACTGGTATCGATGTTGTCCAGAAGGCACAATACAGGTGAGTTCTGGCATGAATGTACATGATGACTTAGCATGTTGCATTATCTTTGTAAGAGCTGAGGACTGGCATTACTTCATCAGTCGTTACACATTACATATTACACAAACTAAGCATGTTACACTAGAAGGGCGTATAGTTTCTGAGAGGTTTTGGCTGCAACATGGGTTCTCATGAAAATCTTCACTGAGCGGGGCACTGGAATATTTAAATTTTTTAAACTTGTTTAATTACTATAAGTCAGAAGGAAATGCTAACAGTAACAACATAACAGATGTTGATAAATTGCAATACTATGAATACTCTCGCGTCTCGGTTTAAAAAAATACAAAACTTGGTCACTTTTTGGTAAGTGTAGGGCATTTTACACAAAGAAAACTACATTTTTAGAAGAAGACATTTACAAAAAATGAAAAGGACGCGATTCTAGTGAATGCAAAAACCAATGTGATCACATTTGAGAGTTCAAATAAAGCTCGCTTTACTCCCTTTGTCAGCTGAGTTGTACAAAATAAAGAACCTTAACTCTAAACACGTTTGGGTCTGAACACAGCGGCCTGGAAGACGTGTTTGCAAATGATGGTTGAATGATTTCTGTTCAGTATACAAAAATAGCTCTGAGTTCTCAAATGAAGCCATGTCAAACACGTTTTCGAGAAATGCTGGGCAAAACAACACAGAAATGTGTTTAAAGCAGCTGTCTGCACACACTTCACACACTCACAACACACACACATGAGATACTGGAGGACGCGCACACATGGAAATACCTCATATAAAAATGACAGATTCACACAGCCCTGACCTTTTCCGAACTTTCCGGAGCAAAATGATAGTTCATCTGAGGGTCGACTGTGTTCACGCCTTGCTGAACTATCGACAAGATATCCTAGTTTGACAACGCCTCTTTAATGGACCAAGTCTGGCCACGTGGCAGGTTACTTGGTAGTGAAAGTCAAAGTAATTTCCTGTCACGTGGTGTTAGGTGCCTCTAGTCTCGTTCTGAGCATCAACGAAATGCGAAATGTGATCGTTTCACTGCCTTTAGCGGAGAAATAAAGTGGAGTTATGCGTGCTTCCATTTTATTTACAAACCAGGACGAAGGCTGACTGACCATCGTATTCAAATCAACAACAGGAGGGAGACAGTGTCACAGAGTGTGAAGGGTTACCACTGGACATTAACGCTCTTTCAATCTCTAAGTTATGTATATATTATGGGATTGTGGATCCAGTCTGGATTTTAGAAGATGTAATGAGAAGATGTGTGAGGGAAGTTAAATAAAAGAGCCATTTGTGTGGAGGGAGAAACCTACAAAACATCGGCGATGAAATCATTTCAAAGAAATTCTAGCAATCCAATTCCTGCTAGTTTTTTTTCCAGAAAAGGATGACAGAGAAAGCTTCCTACTGCGATACACTTTCATCACAGATCGCACTAAGATATGAGCAAAAATTAGCTAAAGATACCCAAGTGCTTCTTCCTTCTTTTCGCTCAGAGAAAACGGTTGTCTTTCGAGGAATGACTGAAAAAAAAAGTACAGAGACATAAGAAAGTGAGTAAAAAGCCATGAAGATATTAAAATTAATGGAGTTAATTAAGTGGACGGGTAGTAAGGGATAGGGGTGTGGAGTGATAGCCTCATAAACTAAACCAATCTAAGTGTCTAATTCCGGTTAGAAATGACTAGAAGTTAGCCACAGGGGAAATAAAAGAAAGAAACGAAAACCCCTAAGCTTTATTCTCGAACAATCCTGAAGATGGAAGCCATTTAACAGAAATTTCGCAGATGGGTTCCTTCCTGTTATGCGGGTGTTGGGATCTGAATTCTACCCCATTAAACTTCGCAAGAAAGAGTTAGAAGCTTTCTGATCGTTGAAGTAATACCAGACAGTGAAACATCCGGTGTACACGATGGGTAGTCTGCATTCAAAAAGCGCATGCCTACTTCTTGTTCCTCTCTTTCTTGTCCTTTTCTCCATACTTTCATTTTACATTTAAAAAAAATGACCAATCTAGTCTCTGAATTTGTAATGAGGCTTTTCTGTCTGCGTTAACAAGAAAATTTCTAGTAAAGAATGATGTATAAAGAACACCTTAAGGTTCATATTCGAAATATTAAATGTTTAGTATAGTTCTGTTTGTCTTGTAATGACTCTTCACAGATGAGCAGACGTGGGCTCTAAACAGTGTGAAGGGAAAGAGTTTATTTGTTTGTGGGCTGTACATAGCCTAGGGTATGAATCTCTATGTGAGATGCAGAGAGAATAAAAGAGAAACAACCCCTTCCTCAATCCACCACCCGAGATTTCATAAACAGCCGTCAAACCACTTTTTCACCTAACTGTGAAATAGAGATAATAGAGCAAAAAAAAAAAAAAAAAAAAAAAAAAAAGAAAGTTCACTCTCAACATTTCTGGGTATTCTCTAAGGTACAGGGATCCGAACACATGGTCACTGTAGGTTTGTTTTCATTCTTCTTCCTTTCCTCTTTCTCCCTCCACGACTGAAGACCCTGCCTTGAAATGAAATGACACGCAATCGTGCAAATATAATTCTTCTAGTGCATCCTTCTACATACGGGTGATTGCTCAGTCCAACCGGAAGTAAAGAGTGGGAGGTTGAGAAGCCAGCTCATCGCCGATGACCACAGTCGCAAAGACTTTGCCGACAAGAGTCCGATGAACTGCAGCAAGACAAGGTAAGGATGGGAGAGCAAACAGGATCTCAGCAAAGGCGATTAGTTAAATAAATTTTTTTTAGAAAACCGTGTTTCATCACAGCCACGCAGCCATTGTGCTCACAGCAATCACAACATGGTAGACGCACTGTCGTTTTTCCATGGTAACCGACATAGAGAAGAAATAATAATTAAAAAAAACTGTCATAGTCACACAATTTTAGGGCAATCGCAATGGCAGTGGCACTAGTACTGATGGCGAGCAGACATGATGATGCTTGTGTGGGCGAACAAAAAAAAAAAAAAACAAAGAGGACGCAGTGATGCTGGAATTTCATCTGCAGAGTTACCGGAGAGAATGTTCACAACTACGATTTGGTCTAAAGTTCATAAAGTTCTGAACACCTAAGCTCTGCCAGACGTGTACAAACTGAACTGTAACAGAAGACGCGTGCATACGGGTATTTGCTAAACATGCGGGAGGAAAAAAAATGCGTAAACACAACCTAACAGGGCAAACCGACCATACACTGCGTGTATACAACTTCATGAGTGATTGCAGTAGCCATCCAAGTCTCAGTTTTTTAACTAATAATAATAATTATTATTATAATGGTGATGCTTGACAGAGAGCCAGGGGAAGCAAATGGATCTAGCCGGAATGTTTTGTTAAGAGATCGGAAGGCGATCGTGTAAAAAAAAAATTTGAAAGAAGTTTTCGCTTATCTAAATGTCGGGAGGGAACACCCACAGGCAGCCGTCCTTACTCTAGCATGGCTTCCACGAATCCCTGCTGGCAGTTGGCGAATAGCAACATATGGAGGCAGATCACAACGCTGGAGGCAGAATATCTCATGACACCATCAGGCTGTTGCACTCGATACTATTCCACGTGGAAGTCTACCATTGGCTGCTGCCGGTCATGCGACGTCGATGCTTTGTCGCATAAGAGCACCATTGATATACACAGCCGTGATTCTCACTTCACCCAGGAGATGGCGTGGTGGTGGAGGAGAATGATGATGGGGGACCAAGGGGTGGAGGGGGTGTATGGAGGAGGAACACGTTTGAATGGTGTATACCCCGTGACTCTACAAAACTGTTTATGACTGTGGATAAAATTTGCATAATCCGTTACGCGGAGCATGCATCACCTGACTGCAAGCGTCGAGTGAATGCGCTCATAACACTTAGCGCACGATGTCTTGTTTGTCGAGAGAACAGCACACCAACCCACCCACCCACACCCACCCATACACACACACGCAACATAACAATTTGTAACATGTGGGAGGATTAAAAAAAAATCACCACCACCACCCAACTCTCTGTTATACATCCTCTCCTTCTGACTCGTGCCCATTGGTGGGCAGGGTCGTGTTACGGATCTGTATGGACTTTTTGCTTCTGTACATGTCCCACAGGCCGGACACTATCTCCGCCACCACGATGTCACTGGAGTTCTTGCCTATAAGCCGCAGGGTGAACACGCCGTCGTGTCGCAGGTACTCCATGGTGAAGCGGGTGGCCAGCTTCTTGTCCGGGCCAGTGCCCAGGCGGTCCATGATCTTGAGGAACTTGCGCACATAGTGGACCCGCGAGGTGGGAAAGACCATGTGCCAGAGCCAGGAGGTGAAACTGTAGCAGGTCAGCATGGAGACGAAGACGAGCCAGAACCAGAGGAAGATGTAAATCTTCTCGTTGAACAGGTTGATGGGCAGGACGCACTGAACGGTGTAGCGGTGGTTGTTGGTCATCTGACGGATCTCGAAGTCACACATGGTGACGCGCGGAAAGCGGCGCGAGGCCGTCCACTCGGTGCCGGTGACGAGGTCCTCCAGCACCTGAAGCCGTACATGTTGTAGTCCGTGGACAGGAAGGCGTTCAGCATGAACAGCTGTCCCACGGCGTTGGAGATGTAGAGGACCTTCATGAGGAAGTACACGGACAGCAAGTAATTACCGTAACGCTTGCCACAGAGGATCGACAGCTTCGCCGACAGCACGTGCCGAAGCTTGACGCAACAGCGGTGCCGCGACTCGCGCTGGTTGTCCAGGCAACGATCGATGTGACGCACGACGTACTTGATCGTGCGCATGCGTACTTCCGGGCTCTCGTACTGCGCCTCGCTGGCCAGCGAGACGATGCGGTCCACGTTGATGCCCGACTGGCCGTTGAGGAGGCGCCACAGGAGGCAGGGGATGTAGAACATGAGGGCCTGCAGGAGGAGTACCACGGGCACCCACTGGTAGTAGGTCAGCTCGCGCTCGTTGCGGCGGCTGATGTCCTCCGGGACGATAAAGTCCATGGGGATGTAGTAGGTGTTGGAGATCCAGCAGATGTTGTTCGTGTAGTCCACGTGCGCGCCCGTGAACTGAAACGGAACCAAGAGATGCCCGTGTCACAAGCAGGAACAGACAATAAACAACATCTACCTGGCATTACAAGCTACGACCTCCGGTTTGACTTGTCTCATTATTGCGGAATACATAATAATACTTGTATTTTTTTTCTCAACGTCTGCCATTATCTTTCTCTTTTATTGTGTTTGTTAGCTTGAAAATTATTGTTCAGGAACGTTCAACTCCTTGCCATGCGTGAAAGTCATTAAAATAAATGATTAGCTTAAACCATGCTGGCTGCGATTAAAGAGACCGGATCGATGGTCAATAAAGGAAGCCCAACAACGTCTTCCTGTTGATGTGTAATCAAACCGTAACACACTTTAATAAATTTACCCCACTCTCTCTGTCTCCCCCCCCCCACACACACACACATACAGAGCAGGTACATACATACTCGTAGCATTATCTACTCACCTGTGCAGGACACCAGCAACGTATGGGGTCTCCCACA
Source organism: Pomacea canaliculata (assembly GCF_003073045.1). Lineage (NCBI taxonomy): Eukaryota > Metazoa > Mollusca > Gastropoda > Architaenioglossa > Ampullariidae > Pomacea > Pomacea canaliculata. Next base: position 34,998,767 of record NC_037590.1, on the reverse strand, counting down.
TATTGACGGGCAGAGACAACGACAGTGAAGATAATGAGGATACCTGTAGTGTACAGGTGATTCAGCCGATCGTTGAGGTCGTCATCGTTGCGCACTTTGACGTTGGCTACTCTCCCTACCGACCCGATAATACTGTCCATCCTGCCAGACATGCCAAACATAGGGCTCGTCAAACACCACGTGCAGTCCGCGAGACAACGTCAACAAAGCGTCAAACGCGTCAAACGCCTTTAGTGAGCAAAAACAAAAAAACCAAACCAAAAAAAAAAAAAAAAAAAAAAAAAAAAAAAAAAGCAAGAATAGCAAGAGGACATGCGTGAGAGATGTTAGATAATTTGTCGAACTCACGAATTCAACCCATCCGTTTGACATCATCTGACAGCGTGACATGTTGGACAAGCGTCAAGTCTTTTTGTTTTTCTTGTTTTTTTTTTTTGTTTTTTTTGTTCTTTTTTTTTTGCAATAGATGTAGTCAATGTTGCGGCACTCGTGCTTTTTATGCAAAGCTAGAATTTAGCGCAGTTTAATGACTGGGAAAGAAACATTCGAGAGTGTCAAGATGGCAGAACATTGCCTTTCTATGAAATTATTTTCCCTCTTGAGCACCATCTCCATTTCCCGCATCCCTGCATCCCATCCCCCCCCCCATCTCTCTCTCTCTTTCTTTCATTCTCTCTTTGCAGCAATCTTTTCGATTTCTGAAGAAACTTTTTTCCTTACCACTATGATTCGGCTACAAAATCACAAAAACTGATCCCCTCCCTACCACCAAAAAAAGCACCCCTCAAATATTAGCAAAGAAGATTCAAGATAGTGACGCAAAGCCCTGAATGTTCTTGGCAGACCCGGATGTACGCCTGGGAGTCTGCTGAGGGCTTTTATCGAGTGTCTGTTCATGCTTCCATGAAGGCGTGGGACAAGGGTGATCACTACGATAAGTCTGATTTCCAATGTTCATGCAAGGCAGCAAGGTTACGGTAATGGCTAGATGAATGGCTTCTCTAAGCAGAATATAATCACCTGGTTGTCATCAGAACGCTCTCCAGGCTATTTCTTCGCAATCTGATGATGCTGAGAGCAGGACAGAGATAAATCAATAGACTCTGTTCTGTTTATCGACAGAACCGTGGTGGTGGTGATGGTGGTGGGGGAGATATTTTCTCCTGCTGATTTTAAGATTTTTTACTTTTTAAGGGATGAAAGACCTTGTCCTTCGCTTGAACTTTCTCATGGCCAAGAACCGATCGAATTCTACAAATCTCTAGTTCAAAGCTTTTGAATGATAACTTAGCCCTGCAACTAAAATCACGGCAGTTTAAGAGCTACTCCCTGTGTGAAATACAGTATTTACAAGAACCAGAACTTCTTCAAGAGCTGCAATATATTCCTGAACACAAAATAACCAAGAGATTGGTCTTAAGCCAAAGGATTGCTACTAACACACTTGTGGCACACAGGCTCAGTGGCAAGCAAGTGCGCTAACTCTTAAACCCAGGAACAATAGTCTGGCAGGCAGGCATGTGGTATTCCGGAATTCCCAAGAAAGTCGACACTCCAGTTCCTGTAAATCGATTTTAAACCTGGATTTTCTATTAAAAAGAAGGAGGGTATGAGATTTCTAAAGATAATGCAATCGGAAGTCTCTAACCGGTGAACAGCAGATAAATAGGAAACGCATTATTTGATCAATAAACCTAAGTAATAAATACACTAATAAAACTATATTGTGAAAGACAGAACTAAATGAAAAAAAAACTTTACTAAATCATAACAGTTTAAATGTTCAGATAGAAAAAACTTTGCGATACAGTAGAGTGACAATATCAATAATAATTTTGTCATAGATAACACAACTATTGATGAGTTCGATAATCTCCAAAAGATGGCGTTGAATGACACACACAGACATTAAGAATGTTTGTACAAACTTTAGTCTTATATTTTCTGTTTTTCAATCAACTGACCATTTCCTGTTCGTAAAGCTAAGGATGTGCTTGACGACTAGAATCACTTTAACTCTCCTCCCCCGCCCATCACCCTCCACACATCCGTTAATGTCTGTGATCGACCTGTCGCTGCGAGTTGCTGCTGTTGGTAGACTGGACTGTAATCAATAGATGGGCCCACAATGGTGGCACGCCGCTTGAGAGTGCATATAAATAAGGGATTAGATCAGGGTAAAGGACTGGCCGTGCCACTTGTGAATGATGGGGCTGCTAGTCCCCTCAATGTGACCACCCATTTACAATGGTATAAAGGGGAAAAGGGGAGGGAACGTAGGACACTGCATCCCCATCTCGACCAGCTCGCCTCGCAACGGAAGCACGTCCTGTTGACAAGCATGGGAGGGCTTAGCCAGTGCATCTGTTATGTCTTTGTGTGGTGAGAGCTTACCATCCTCCGCCGATCCTCCCGTCTCCCACACAGCAAGCAGAAGACACTAAGGACTCGGGAACGTCAATCAAGGCTCAATGAGCCGGCTACAACCGTCAGCACATTTTCAGAACTCACTCACGAGGCGTCAGCCACAGCAGCAAGTCACTGTTTCTTTGAGTCTCGGATAAAGGCCACACCCATTGTAGGACGGAAACTGATGGAACAACGAGCAGTACGTGAACCTGGGTCCGTGTCAATGTATATATATATATCGCCGTACATATCGACATTCACACACACCCATTCCCACCTCCACCCCACCCACTGTTGTTTATACATATCGACGTATTAATGTATCACCGTAAATATCGACATTCACACATAACCATCCCACCTACCCCCCACACTGTTGTTTATACATATCGACATATTAATATATCGCTGTACCCTTATATTGATGACTTTGTATCTCGCAGTATCGATATATCGGAGTCGCTTCCAGGCCGCGGCGTCCATGTAACTACTTTACTCTTCGAGCTGTGTTCAGTTCTAGTGATCATGGTCGTCTTAGCCAACAGCTGTCAACATCCCATATAAAGATACGGATGGAATCTTCTAGAATGTGAAGAGTAGCAGTTTCTCCCAATATTGACAGAGGCATGCTTGTGTCTGAGGACTGGTTGACCTGTTAGCTCATAAACATTTACTAATTCTCTAATGTTGGAAAGAAAATTGTGATTGGCTGCAGAAGGACAATCCATTTTAATGGCATAAACATCTTTTTTAGTTTATCGTCCAACAGCATCAGCGCCAAAGTATTCATCAGAGTCAGTATCAGAACATACAAACAAGGACAAGGGACAGAATCCAGCACGAAGTCTAATGGCTCTATCAGGAGTGATTTAGGTGGAAGAAAGAACTGTATAAAAGACTATTTAGTAATGAAACACTACGAAAAAATAGTATTTTTCATGAGAGGATTTGCCTTTCCCGAAGAGGTATTACAGGACATCCCTATTGTGTTCTTTAATTATGTTTTTAAATCAACTTTTCTCTCTGAGAGAGGCATAAAGAAAGAGAACGAAAACATTTTTTGTGATCGTGTATTTCCTGTGAAGCACCACAGAAATTTCTCCGTCCACTGACCTCCGTCTGACGCTAATTAAATTTGATAAAAAAAAAAAAATAAACAATTGGGGTATTACTGATAAAAAATTTAAAGTCTGATTTATGCTTGCAAAACACTTGACCTGTGTTATCATGTTTTAATCTCCTTATTCTTCCAGAAAGTTAATTACAAGCAAAACTGATTAAGTGGAGTGGGAGTTTGCATTGAAATCATGACTACTTTGAGAAACTCATAGCTATAGCTATGTTATGAACGGAATGATGTTAAGAGGTATAATTAATTACACTCTAGGTAATTGCTAATGAACACATAGATAAGATAAAAATGGTTAAATAAACGTGGCTCCTGATGTCTTGAGATTCCTTGTGGTGTTTCCAACTCTAAAATATTACAACCTTGCTGAAGGAAATGAGCGAGTGAATTTTTGAACAATGTGTTGTTTCTTAATACTAGCTTCATATTTTAGTGTCAAATGGCGGATATCTTCAATCCTGAATTTTAAATATACACTTTTCTTGTCAGATCGTAGGCTGGGCGGTTCATGGGCTCGCCACTTATTTCAACTTGGTATTTCTTCTCGGAAAAAAAGTAATAAATAAAGAAATGAATGAATCAATCTATCCATCAAGTAATCCAACATGTCTGTCTTTCTTTTCTCTCTCTCTCTCTCTAAACACATGCCAGGATAAATAAAATAGATTAATCTTCAGAACGATGTGTCCGGTGTCATGAGACCTGATAATCTTTCAATAATCGTGTCTGCGGCCTAAATTAGTCTTATAAGCGGTACAGAAGTCTGTCTGCTTCTCCCATCGACCTCAAACTTTTTTCCATCTCACCGCCGATTCTCTCCCTCAAGGATCCACCTCCTCGCCTTCCCTGCCTCCTCCCACGAACACTCAGGGTCAGCAACAAGTGAATTTTCGGCGTACAGTATTTAGTTTGTTGAAATTCATCGATTCCTCTTGCTGTCTCATATTTTGCCCACGTGTTGTGGCTGTGATTTTTCACAGCGGAAGTGGTTCTCGATGCCTGGTCGTCAGCAGCTAGGATGTTGGTTTTCATAAATGTGTGTGTGTGTGTGTGTGTGTGTATGTGTGTGCTTCGCGCGCCCACGCCCCTGCTAGATGACAACTGTAACAGACTCTCTATTTCAGGACTATGTCTGGCACTGTCTACCGTGCAAGGACGTCTGTCATCATCAACTTGTCTAATCAGAAGATCGTTTTTATTTCTTGTAATCGATCAATAACGGTCTGTGCAGCACCGTGGCGCTGGTCACGTGCACTTCACGCTGACAAACAGTTGTTCTCTTCAAATTTATGGATTAAAAAAATATCGAACGGAAGTTTCGCTTACAAACAGCCAGCAGAAGCAATTCTACAAAAGTCAACATGAAAGCAAAACAAATGAATGACCGTCCTTCTATGCCCGGATATGATGACACAGTCTGCATACTATACACACACACACACACACATTTTAAGTGGTCCTCCATCACTCGAACTGACTCCTTGGTTACGTTGCTAAGAGTAACAGAGAATTTTGTCTTCATCTTCAGAGACTTAGACACCAAAGGATGACAGAGAGCGAAAAAAGAGAAAAGACTCAAAATGAGATATTGAGGGTACAGATGAAAAGGAAGAGGAGGAGTCAATTCGCTGACAATGCAAAAGCTGCACTCACTATGCATGTTTGCACACGCAGTACACATGCACGCATGCACAGAGGAGAGAGGGCGGGTAAGGAGAGTAGGTATTAACGGATAGAATCAGAAGGTGCAAGACACCTACCAGAAACAAGTCCCTGAGGGCAGGTCCGCTCGAGGCGACTAACCATCTCTGTACAGCACCTCCGGAATAAGGCGGCTCATGATCGTAGGTGAAGGTTCGGCTGCGTCCTGAACAGGGCGGTGTGAGTGCGTGGAGTGGCGACTGACCACGCGCAACGGGAGTCAGACTTTCTCCCACTCTGATCGATGGAGCGGCAAATGGATGCGGGAGGGAGGGTTAGTGGTGGTGGGTTAGGTCGACCAGGACAAGAAGTCAGCTTCAGCTATGGCGGCAGCAAGCAGGCACCAGCAGCCAGCAGCCACCCGCTCTCCCCAAGTTCTGGATTCAGCCATGCACGCGCCAAACTTTTGAGTGTTCCCAATTAAATAAAAAAAAAAGTCTTGATAGCCAAGCCGGCTTGGTCACTTGTCCGAAGAGAAGAAGGAAAGAGAGTGGAGCTTTGACTACGGAAGAAGAGGGAGGAGAAGGACAAGAAGAAAGTAGGAGCGCCGGTGACGTGTACATGCATGCACCCCTCGTGCATCCTTCGTTACGTTTGCCCCGCTACGCCAGGCGTGAGTCACGGTGACGTCAGCGAGGCAGGGAGAGGCCACGGGGCGGACGTGCATCACAGCGACGTTTCTTCACAGCCAGGACAAGGCGCGGGGCTTATCATGGCCCAGCCCCAGCAGCTGAACAAGCTTTTGTCACACCGCACTTTGATAAGGAACGGCCGGCAATATTGCTGCTGCTGTTGCTGCTGAAGTTTCTGATGGTGGTGAGACACATCCAGGGTGGTAATGATCTGGCTGGCAGGGAGGAAGGAGGTGGGGTATGGGAGCGGAGGGTTCGGGTGGGGATGGCGGACAAGGTGCGATGCCAGCGTACACAAGAGGCTGTCTTGTCTGCGTGCCATCCTCTGTCGACTCACTGGAGCAGTCGGGCAGTTTATTTAACCCCATCATCTCGTTAATGTCAGGACGGCAAGGACGCAGATGCTTGGAGGCCTGGGCCCCCTGACTTACCCACAGACCGTTAAACCCGCATTTGTTTAAACGCAGCCAATCTTTGCCGAGTAAAGACCCATTAATGACGTCATAAAGAGGTTTGCTGGGATTTTAGGAATGCTGGGAAGCGGATGTTTCTGGAGGGAACTCTTGTCTGTTGCGTTTTGTTGACAACGTAGAACGTAGTCACTGTCAGCAAACACGTATTAGTGTGTTTACGTTAGTGAATCAGCAAAACCCATTTCTCTTTCGTAATCCGGTTGTGGACGGATCCTCCCTTTAGTCGTGTATATTACATTGTATTAGCAATATCCTTGATTTTGGTTTTCGTTTAATTGCCGTAAATATCAATTTTCTGTCAATAGAACCAAAAACTCTGATTAAATGCATTCGGATATTCATAGACAAATATGTTGGAGGGGAACTATCAGGGAAAAGCAGTGTATGTCAACAGTTTGCTTTCCGGTTCTCCCCTCTCATCCCGTAAAAAGCTTTTTTGAGACTTAAATGAGGGTATTACTTGTGAAAATTAAAAAGCTCAATTTTTTGGCATCGCTACCAGTCAGCTACTCACTGGTAAGTAATCGGTCCAACGGTGTCTTTTAGTGTCACACAGAGCTGACAGTATAATTCTTTGAGAATAAAACATCCACTTAAACGAAAATGTCAGCGAGTGCATTGAATTGTTTGGTGTCCTTCGAAATTCACATCAATTGATGGCAAAAGTGTGAAGAAAATTTATGACCGTTGTATTTCTCTATTGGTCTTGTCTCTCTCTCTCTCATGTGTCTGTGTGATAAATATACAGCAAGAGAAACAGACAGAATGAAGAGACAGAGCTCAAGAGAGGAAAGAGAAGGGGTAATCATGCAAACCGTATCCTATTAACTGCATGGTAAACATATGTAATTAAAAAAAGCAATTAACGTGAAACCACGCCTGAATTGGTAGCATATCTGAAATGACAGTTTCAGTCCAATATATCACTGACATACTGTGCATAAAACACAACAAATAAAAAGGCAACTACAGTGTCACAACTACTCCTAGTAAAATTTTTCACACTTCAAATTTTCTCCTAAAAAAAGTAAAAAAAAATTCCAGCAACAAATAATAAGTAAATAAAGTCAGCTTTTATCACGAGCTTTCGTCTGCGCCACAGAGCACAAGCAGCGACGAGAGAGGAAAGGCGTTCTGACAGACTGCGGCCAGTTCACGAGAAGGTCAAAAACTCCATCAGCTGTGAGTAGAGGATAACAATCCCATTAAGACGTAACGCTTACACCGGGAGGGTTGTGCTGCACACCCCATCCTCCCCAGCCTCCCACTCGGCAGCTCGCCGTGACCATAAACGTTGGGAGCAGATGCCCAAACATGAGCAGCTTGCGCTAGCCGAGACTCACAACCACACATGTCTTGAGCAAGAAGCAGCTGTAAACAGCTGTAAACAGCTGCGCCTGGGTGTCGCTGCTGCGCGTCCAGAAAAAGAAGCCGAGCATCGCTGAGCTAGAGTTAGACGATCCTGGCCTCGTCAGGCAACGTAGACTAGCTCACGTGATGACGTAAAAGAGCAAATAACAATGAAGGTCGACGTAGTTCTGTTTTTAAATTCTTTTGGGTGTGGTTTTTTTTTTCTTTCACACTGTATTGTCAGAACATTGTTACATATCACCTCTAGGAATGTTCCCCCTCTCCATTATTTTTTTATCAACTGCTCACGTGAACAACATGGCGATAAGGTGTTGTGAGCGTTCGACTGTGTAAATCAAGAGATTACAATGTAGAGTCAACTCCCGCATTATTGTCAGAACACTGTTGTGCAGCCATACGGGTGTTGTAATACCCTTAGTTTTGATCGACTATCCATATAAACAAGTTTGCCGATAAACAGTTCTCCGTGTGCGAGAGTGTATGAATGAAGTGATTATGATAGAAAGTCCCGAGCATTAACGCCAGGCGAGTAAATTAACTCACCATTAGCGATCGGCAGAATAGTTATGAATAGCTAAAAACAAACTTTACTCTCGCTGACAAATAATTACTCGCTTTGCGCGGCCTTTCAGTAAAGAGAACTCCATGTCGACCTTAGTGACCCCTGGCCTCCATGGATGTCTCTCGAGGTCGTCTGGTGCTGACCTACAATGGCGGTGACTCGCTTTCAAATTACAATAGAAGAGTCTTGGAGGGCCAGCTGTTTAATTATGCAAGGTCTGGGTGTCACATGGAAATTAAATATTTCTTTCATGTCATATTAATGTAATAAGTTTGGAAGGTCAGTCATTGACCGTCATACGTGTCATAAGTTTTACAGTCAATGTGCGTGCCGATCCATCTGTGTATGTGTGTGTGTCCGTTCGTGTGTATGTATTCATACAGGTTTTGTTTTTTTTTAACAATTCACCATAAGCTCCCCTGGCAATGCACAATAATTATTATTATTAAGATGGCTATTTCCACGTTGAGAGAAGAAGTTCACACGATATAAATGCCAGGCTGTCGTCATAACCTGATAACAACCTGGCATGGGTAGTGACATTTACAGTCAATACAACTGATTGTGATTTAGGGCGACACCTCCCTACAATCATACGCAACAACGACGGCGGTAATCGGCGCGACATTTGTCGGTGCCAGAAGCCGCTGGCATGACAGCCACAGGCATGTCCTGCTATCAACCAGACGAAATTCCAATTTTAAAGGCATGATTGCATTATCCATTGAGAGTTTTTTAAAAGCATTACTTGACAATCACGATATCAACACAGTATTCACACAGTGGCTCCTCTTACTGAGGTATGAGTGCGCCTGACAAGATAGTGCCTCTCACCGCAAGAGTGTTTGGCAAACATGTGCGAAGACGAGAAGTTCCAGGACGAGGCTGGGCTGATTACTGACACGTGACCTTTTCGTCAAGAAATATGATTAGGCAAATCCTGGCCATCCGTATTTTACATTTAATATTACTTCTAATATTTTCCATAAACTATGAGACTGACGAATAACCAAAGAATTAAAGTAAAAATAAAGATATTTCGTCCTTTGAATGATATTTTTGTTTTAGCATATTTCCAGAAACGAGCAGATATTTCTGGTTAGATAATTCGAGATCTTGTTATCAGGCAGTGATAAAGGTTCAATCGCTGTACCCTTTACTATCACTTCTCACTAACATTTGCAGCTTGAATTGTCAGGGACTTGCTCTTCGTTTGATCAATGCTGCGAAACCGGAAATTGCCAAAAGAAGACGCCATACTTACCTGTGTTTACTCTTCTATGAATGATGCGCGCTATATTGCAGAATGAACAGGTAATGGAGTTTCTTTGAAGTCGCAAGCTTTTTCCCCAGCAAGATGGCTGTTTTGCGAACCTGCATCTCAAGAGTAGGGCTTATTCGTTTTGACAAAATTACAAACACACCCAATCGGACGTTTTCATAGCTCGGAAGCTCATGAAGAGCAGTGGTCTTGTGTCTTAGTTGGGGTATATATTCATGTTTTGCCACTTTTTCCTGTCAACAGTTTTTTATGCGATGATTACTGCTAGAGGAAAACAATCTGTTTTGAAGTCAACATGCATAGTGTCGGTTCACTGATCAAGCAGAATGATGAAGAATACAAAACATAACTTCGTACCAGGTTTTTTTCCCGAGACGTCGGCCTTCAAAATGTTTACGAGGAGGAGACCATTTTAAAGACAACTGAGCTAAGGGTACCAACAAAATTTGGATCAAGACGTTTATAAATACTTTCAGTAATAAACACAATACATGCGCAGCCTGCGCGGTTTCAATATAATTACCCTCGATATTTAACATTTGACAAGAAGCGGCAAGTGAAGAGATAACAATGACACGGAAAAAGAAAAAAAGCGCAAAAGAACGAAGCTATGACAGGACTGAAAAAGACACTGAGGTATGGAGAAGAGAATAAAATATTATTTAGAGCAAGTAACCATAAGCATAGGCAGAACTGTTTACCTTTACGAGTTTCTTTCTAGGATTACATGCTTTTTTAGGTAACATTACAGATTGGTCATCCTATGGAATAACATGTTTGAATAAAAGTCTCGTTTTTACAGATACTAAAGACTAGTAAGACATATTGAATGACTTATATATCTAATTGCTTGAAAAAATGGAGAGAATTTAAAATACATTACTAATTTCATACCATTCTGACATACCTTTACATATTCTAGCAATCTACTTCTTCTGAGGGTGATGCTATTTCACTACATCTACCATCAGTAACCATGTTTCAGCTCTAAGCCTCACATAAAACATTTACATCATGAAATTTATATTCCAATTTAAACGCGTATATGACTTTATACTCAAAGAAGTAAAAAAAATTACCTGGATGTTATTCTACCGTGGAGCCGTGCCGCCATTTCTTGAAAGTACAACAGTAAAGGGAGCTAACAGCTTGCAAAGACTTTTTCTTCTCTGTCCACGTCTTCACTCTCTCATGCCCAGCTGTTAGCGCCAGGGCGCTAGGACCTTTCAGCCATCCATCCTATTTCTGGCACCCAAAGCAGATCCTCAAATTAAGTTCCAGACGACGTTTCCGATATACAAACGAAAGTCCAGAAAACCGTCTGAAGAACATTCTCGACACCGGGGACAAGCGGGAGACGAACCTTCTCTAAAACATTTCGTGACACTCAGACATCCGTCCCCTGCTTTTTCTGATCACTCTCCAAACAGTTCAACCTGCCCTCAACTGTCCTGCTTTTGTTTTAAGAGTTCCAGAAACGGAAAGAATGGAAGTCTTGGTTGTGTGGCGTGACAGACTGAGCTAGCATCGAGTACAAAGAATGCTTGCTAGCCTTCAGAGGCTGACTCAGGCTTTGCTTGCAGCAAGAAGAAGCCTCATTCTCAACACGTCGTAGATGTAAAAACCAACATGATGTTCTCTTCTCAAGTTTAACTACCTGGGCGGGCAAACCTACATCGTCGCTTCCTCCTCTAGGCAGCGCGTCGACGTTTAAGTACCTTTTAACCCCTTAGGAAAACTTCTCGAGATATGAGTACTTTTTAACCCCGTCAGTGTCAAGCCCTTCACGAAGATGGAAAACAGAAGAAAAGGAAGAAAAAAGAAAGAAATCCTGAACAGCAAAGGAATGAAAAATCGTTTTAAGAGTAAAACTAGTCTACTTTCTTCGTCTAATTCATATCTAATTAATTTACTTAAAACTGAGAATCATGGAAAAGTGTTGCTGGACATGGAGTATGTAATCTGCAAGTCACAAAGTCGGTCAAGAAGGTTGTTTTGGTCTTGTTAGGGAAATAGAAAAGGAACATCAAACAGTCTTTGAAGCCACTGATCTTCATGTACTACTCAAAAGCGTGTCGGGAATAAAGTAGCAGCATTATACTGTTTGTCGGTCATTGTTATGGTCATTTTAATTGCCTAACACGACAAAAAGATCGGCGTTTCTAGCAAATCACTTTAAGTCAATGTGAGGAAATCTTTAAAATTAGATACTATAGTCCTGCTCCTTCCACAACCAACAGCAGTGAATAATGTAAACCACTGCTGTAGGATACCTCTGTAACCGAGAACAGCTCCGGCGATGAAATTCAATATGTGTGAACACGAGTGGAATGCCCAAGGACTGAGGAGATGACAGTCTGGAGACATATGTCGAAGGTGTCGCAACCTAAAGTACGATGGTTCGCAATCCAGTAACGATTGTTTAGAGCTTATTCCCGCAGCCAGAGTCACTTGGCATTCACGTCTTTGCCGCTAAATGTCGCAGTTTGTTGTTCCCGACATTACAGATGTTCCTGAAGCACATTTCCTGCCCCGTCGATGACACGAAAAATCTATTGATACGACGTATCTCCTGTCAGCTGACTATACTTGGCTGTCATGACAACAGTGTACTGTTTGATCGCATGACACATCCTTTGTCACACAGTGTCTCCTGAAGTTGTATTTTAGTCTTGTCCAACAGCAAGCATCCTGATTGTGGATGTGGGTGTACACTTGTGACATACTTCTGAGTTCGACTCTTGTTTGCGTGTGTCGCTACATTTCTATTTTAATTACGTTTCCATGGCCATGGAATGACAGGTGTTTGTCACTGTCGTCAACACAAAGCGCATACAGGCTGCCAGGTATCCCGTGCAACGTGTCACACCTGTTGCCTTTTAGATCATCATCAATCAAGTGCAAAAAAACCTAATTACGACTATTTTTGTCTGTTGAATGACAAATTCTAGGGCATGCTTACCGACCGAAAACACGTGACAAGTGCAGTTTACAACGTATATTGGAACAGGACTTGAGAGTGATAGGTTTGATCCTGCAGCATGTCTGAAGGGAGGAAAAGAAATGTTCAAAGAATAGAAGAACAATTACTAAATGGTCCTGTTAAAAAGACTGTAATTAAAACAAAACTGAAAACATTCTTCAAGTATTCTGAAGTTCGTTTTTTTAAAAAAAAAAAAAAAAGAAAAAAGAAACTTTAAGCGAAGAGTCTAATGTTTTTATGGCAACGCCTGGGCTTCTTGGTGGAAACTTCGTGCTTACCAGTCCCTCCACGGAATGAAGAGCGAGGCACAGAGAAAACCGTTTTTTGACAGAGTCACGTGGGTGCAATGTGATCTATCTAGATTACCAGCCCATTACTTGATGTGCTCGATCGCCTCCCTCGCTTTCATGTTTATTGATCGGCTGTCGTGTATAAAAATGTCTTAATAAAACCTCAGCCAGGAGAGACCATCAGCACCGTTAGTCTGTCTCTGGGCGAGATAAGACTCCATGCAAGAAGTGAAAGTCTTGGTCGCAAATTTCGCAAATTTTGTTCGTTCTTGCCAACTTCGTACTCATTAGTCAAAGGATTTAAACAACACAAACAAACAAATCAACAAAAAAAACAAACAAACAGCAAGAGGACTGTATAAGAAGTATCCAACAGACACTCAAACGCATGCACACAGATGCAAAAGCCAGCAAAGATTACCCACTGGTGATTACTAACACAAACTATACTTTCCAGCTGCTGTTCACTTTCCAAACAGCACTACATCAGACTTCAGAACTACCCCAGCAGACACAGGGTGTCGCTCCTGCACACAAGCGCCGGGTGGGATGACTCAGCAAGAAAGCACGTGCACCGCGCAGACCAACTCATGGTTTAACCATTGTGATCGCAATCTGACGCTCTCGCGGCCCGCCATCGACGTCACACAACCAAAAACACTAAAAATAACAATGAAAAAAAGACGGTGCAGCTGAAGAGATATAAAGGGATGCGAATCCCAGAACAAGTTACTGGACTTTCCAGGCGGAAATGTTTGCAAAAAGTCGACGTTGGAGTGAGTCGGGGCTTAAACCTTTCTTACCAATGTCCTCTAATTTATAGGACAACATACATCTTGTCCAAAGTTTTTCTTTAGTTGGTTAATCGCCTTCGTGTGATCACAGCCTGCTTAGCTTGAGCTTAAATTACGGGGAAAATTATTATTTCCTATTTTTACCGGATATAGACACCCTGGCATCACCCGTCAAGCTACCTTAATCCTGTTGTGTGCAATGAATATTTGTGAGACGATGATCATGTATTGCAAAAATCCTTAGCATTAAAGTTTACAAGCAGACATTAATAGCAACCTCGGGCCAACATACAACCTGAAACCTATAACAGGAAACTACAAATTATAGACCTTTAACTGTAAAAATAGCGAAGCTAATTTTTACCTCCTAAAACCAGCTTGTCCTTTCCTCCATTGACAACAGTGGGAAACTTAAATATCTCAGAGACTATTGATTGACGTGTGAGTATTAACATGGAAATACTGGATTCTGTAATCAAAAGTCTGGACTTTAGGGAACAACCTAAATTTTAAAATACTTGTTGAACGAAAATGCTTCGAACCTAGACTAGAACACTATTTAGCTTCTGCATCCATCACAACACGAAGATGCTATTAATGTCGAAAATATCAAGGCCTAAAAATGTATATTTACCTATATTTATCTAATGAGATGCAACGGACAACCTCTCCACCTTGTCAATGATACTGATGAGATGCCAAAATTGTTAATGTAAGTTAAGGGCTGGATGATGAAGTGTTCCAAAATGTATTAAGAACAAACCATCATCCCAAGTAATTGAACAAACATAGCTTCGAGAAAGAACCTTATCAAACAATCTAAATAAATAATGACTAGAACCTTTTTCCTTGTGCCAAAAAAAAAAACAAAAAAAAAAGAAAAGAAAAAAAAAAAAATCTCCCTGAGGCACGAGAGCCACGTGGTAGACTGTTAGCAGGCCTCCAGCAGCGAAAGGACTACAGAGTGCGTGTCTGTTTGCCCTCCTCGTGGCCCATAAATCAGTTTAATGGCTGCCTTACAGGAATAGTAACAAACAAAATCCAAATTAAGAAGCCCTCATCCCGCACCCTTGTTTCAGTCAAAATTATATGCGGGGATTTCTTTCCTCTCGCCTTAGCCAGCCGGAGTTGTCCTCCCTAACTTAATCGATTGTCTCCCTTGAACACAGATTTTTGACTGCACGTGCAACACGGAAAATGGAGGTTTTACTGCCAGTCTCTGTATAGGAGGTAAGCCTGCCGTTTCAGCTCACTGATTGTGAATTTACCGTCTGGTGCTCCATATAAATGGTATTATCTTTGCTGCCCACAGCACAATAAACCGAGATTTGCTGAGCAAACTTGTGGTGTACTTGTAAGTTAGTGTCAGTCGATTCTCGCTGTTAAGGCTAAACCTGTTGTGGAGTTTGCATACTCACTGAAAGGGACAAAGGACTGACTTTATGCAAGAAACCAAAAAGTTCAAAACGACGGCGACTGCTACTGATATTTGTGCCCACACTTTAGAAAGTAAATAATTGTCTACAATAACACCTCCGCAACATTTTGCACTCACGCACGAATGCGCACATGAACAAACATACATAAGCTCATGAAAGACAGCACAAAAAGCAGTTTGATGAACTTAACAAAAAGCAACATTTTTTGTTATCAGAAGCAAATGGTGCTCATAAATTGACTCCCATATACGCCAGCCTTTGACGATCGACATGACAGGATGACATCAGCATTGTTTTTTTCCACATTCTAATGTATTAGAGGGGAAAGAATGCGTGTGATGTATGCTCAAACTTGTAGAATAGTAAGATCCCATTTTGATTGTTGTTCCATATTGAAGTTCAATATTTGAAATTAAACAGTTTTATCCTACGTAAGCAGGATCACAATGTAAAATTTTGCGGCGACTATATGACAAACTACGAAAGACGACGAATAACACGCGCGGTATAGGTCTTAAATTTTTTTTTTTTTAATGTTTTTGTGGGAATTAATTAACTAATCTTCCTTTTTATTCCTTTTGACACTATCTGCATTCACTCTATGAAGATAACAGAAAAGCCAATAAAGGAAACAAATGATGCTGACTCATTTGACGGCATCAACCCTCGCCAGACGACGGCTGTGACATTCACTGTCAAGTGTACGTGTACTGGTGGCAGAGGGTGGGGTTGGTATGTAGCTTGGCTTGTATATGGGCATCAGTTCAATCAAAGCTCAAACACAGGATGTTATGATTCTTGATGATAGATAATCCATATCCATCAGCTAATTTACAGCAAGATGTCTGGTAGGTGTGGACCACAGTCTAGACGCTGGTGACTAAACAACTGATGAGAAGACATGATTATTTCCCTTAATATGGGTAAATATCGCATTATTGACATACACAGACAGACAAACCAAGTTCACCGAACAGGTCACATTTGTTCACGATACGATAACATTGAACCATTGTTATATCAGCAGCTATAGCCTCGTCAAAGTAACCTAACCTATTTACAGTTTTGATCTTTGTGTTGTTGACCTCTTTCTGTACATAACATAGGCATGGATAACAAAAAGTAGGCATTCCCCTCAAATTCTGGGAAATTATATCTTTCATAGCTTTAACCAATCATTAGGACAACAACAAAATTCATTCACCTTACTAGACCTTTAACAGTCGATCATCCTCTATCATGCTTCCAGCTAACACATAACATTTGGACAAGCTTGTCCACAGCTTACAAGGGATTGAAAGTCTCGGTGTAAACTCGTGTGGTTGCTAGGTTCATGTTCTGAAGTTAATGACGGAGCTCGTGGCAAGCGTGCTGTTTCGACATTTACTTGGCCGGCAAGAGAAAGCCATCGCACAATGAACGCCCACCGGAGCTTCCTGGCCACAAACCGCAATCAATAGACAGAGTGTGAACACTTGTTCAAGTGAAATGATGTGCGGTAACTAGGCAATCAGTTAAAAATAGACAGCTGCATGTATGGGCAGCGAGTTAGAAGTGATCTTTCAGTAAACGACACGTGCCAGGACCCGAATTAAATTTACATACGAAGCATCTCATGGAGGTGGTGAAACATCTTTGGAAAAGTTGACAGTTAATCACTTACTGCTAGAGAAAAGCCAAACCTAGTCCATGCTAATTAAGTTTTTTATATCCTGTCAAAACGAAGGTATAATCTACTTCAAGAGATGTGAAGAATACACAAGATGATATAGGATGTGAAGAAAGTAGTTACACTAACATTACCTGTCACGTGTGACGGATCATGCGGAGTTCTGATAATCCTGATTATTCTGCTAACCCTCGACCCCTCTCTTTCACCCTCCAACCTTCCTCATTCTCTTATGTCTTTCTTCTGCCGACTTTGTCTTACTTATCTTCCAATTAACTAAGTTTATTTTTTTATACAACCTGTAAAAAATCGTGAGCTCACGTGACATACCCTTTTCCCCTTTATCCTTAGTTTTTAGTTGGTCTGTTGTCTGTCATAGTTATGACGTCAATCCACCCAGACTCTCACATTTACACAGTTACACTTATACACAGAGACGGACATCACCTCAAACGCTCTTTACGGGATCAAACGTAAGCCATTTCGATACAGTGACGTTAGTGAAGTAAACCATTACCATAACGTGAAGTTTAAAAAACCGTATAAATAAATGAAAACAGAGAAGGTCTCCCCGCCCTCTTGTTTTCTTATTTTTTACCAAAGTTTCATTTGCGCCCCTTGCCAGAAGTGACTAACCGACACACACAGTTGATGACAGCGACGACTATCGACATGACCGCGCCAACCGTTGTCGCTGCTGCAGGGCAGGTTCCAAAGGTCAAAGACTCAAAGACACGCCTGGGGCTCCACGAACTTTAAGTGTGGAGAAAAGACTGGTGCGGTGGTTAACCTTTACCACCAAGAGTTGCCTAACCCTTTAGCCAACTAAAGTCAAGTCTCTTAACGCCTCTAAGAAACGACTCTGACCTTTAAAACGAATCCTGTATAATATATATTTAAAAAAATATTTCTTCTGTAAACGTTCGGCTCTGGCAAAGAAACAAATACACTCGCCCACGCGGCTACCGAGAGATAGAAAGAAGCAAGTAAAATAAGCAGAGGAACAAGGGAAGAGAAAGAGGATGGAGACGAGTGCAGGAACACAAAGAAGAAAAGGGACACAGGTACAGAGATTATTGAAACGAATCCAGAAAGCTAATTCGTCAAACGAGGACGTAAATAAACTGCCTGCCTTCACAAACTTGAAAGTGGCATCCGGTAAGAAATTTTAAATAAACATGTTCCTACAAAGTGAGCACTTAAGATGCTTTGTCTATCGTCTATCTAGCTGCACTTCGTAAAATTTCGAGGCAAAAACAACAAAAAGGTGGAGAGTACACGAAGATTTAATCACAAAAATTAAGGGAGAGAGAGAAAGAGAGGTGACAGAGAGCGCAATATATTTCTGTTGTTAAAGAAAACATGGACGCTTCTGCTGCAACACGTGGCAAAACAAAACAACGTTTAGGCTGATGTTAATGTCTGACACCCAGACGTTGGCAACGATTACAGCAGCCACCCTGCAAGCAGTTAATTAAAGAGGTCTATTATCACCCAGTATATACAGACCTTATCAAGACATTTGATCAAACATTTATTTCTCTTTTGCAGTCACTAAAATGGCGGCAGGACAGGCAGAGTCATCACTGCAAGACTTTAGATAAAACAGTTTTAAGGAATTTACAGTTGCCATTTGCTGATAACCTAAGATATAATCATCATCATCATCATCATCATCATCATCATCATCATCATCATCATCATCATCAGTGAAGAAGTCGCAAGCCTCACAGACGAGGTTTCTTGGCACGGAGCTCGAGAGGATCAGTCCACGCGCGTGCTTAGCACGGAGGTTCCTACCGCAGCTGGCAAGTCATGTTCCTGCACCGCTCATTACCTTCGTGGTATTCGCTAATCTAGGAGTACGATAGGCAGACGTCTGTCCTGAGGGCCACAAGTATCTACCACATACCGCACATCTTCTTCCTTCAGGAGGACATTACTGACTGTCGAACACGGAAGGAACGAATGAAGGGAAGAACACACGACAAGCAAGAAAGAAAGAAAAAAGAAGCAAAAATTGAAGAACGAAAAAAATACAAACGCAAACGATTGACTAGATTAATCTATTATCAGCAAACGAATCAATCTAACAAGAAACTGATTTTGAGAAACTAAGAATAAATGAAAAAAAAATGACAAAAGAGAAGGAATAAAAAAAAAAGTAATAAGTATGCATATGTTACAATGCCCAAGCTACTGCTTGCCGTAAAAAGACAAAAATATTGAAAAAGCTTTGCATGAAAACCAATTTAAGAGCCCGACTATAATCAATTCTGAAAACGCAATATATCAAATGTAATTTTCAAAAACATTTTATTTATCATCCATTTAGCCGGTGTTCTTCTAAATGCGTGACATAAAACTATTTCTTGTAAGGCCTTCTAAAGAGTCGAAATCTTAATTGAAAAAGGTGTGATTATCATTTGTAATTTACATACATGCTATTATCGCTATTATTTATTAAATTAATAAACAAAACTAAAACAGAGGACATTTCACTGTCTTTCCAGTTTCAATGTAAGTCTTTGTATCACATGCTTTCCGTTAGTTTGTGTTTTGGTTTGGGTGGGATTCATGGTGTTGTGGGGATGCTCCATTGTCGTGTGGCAACACATATTTACGCTAAAAAACAAACCCTCAAACTTTGGGGGCCAACGAGATTAAACAAACAGATCTCGCGTTTTCTGGGCCCGCAACACGCGCGTCTTGCATTGTGGGAAACGTCGACAACGCCTAGAAGATTAGCTGATACGGCAGTGAACGATGCCAGACTGAGCAGTGATCATAGCACATTATAGCCTGCTGCACGGGGGCTAACGCCTGCCTACTGTCCCAGGGCCGCTATTTCCTGACACAAAATGGCTCCGGTCCTCGGGGGAACTCGGGTACTTCCAGCGGCCCAGCTTCCGGTACAGCGAACGTAAACAGACCCGGATGAGGAAACACAGTTCTAATTAACAACAATCATAGACTGGGTATGACCCCTGAGGATTGATTTAACCAGGTGTTTATAGAGAGATGGATAAATGAGCAGATAGATAATAGATATAGAAAAAGATAGATAGATAAAAAAAGGGAAAGACGAGATAGGAAAAAGACAGTTTGGTGAAGAGTAGGGTGAGAGGGGTTTCCAGAAAAAAAATCAATGGTAGTGTTCCTTTATGTGCCTCTGTCTACTGACCTTCTGTGACCAATCGATTATTGATCAGATCCCACTGATACTCGTCTCAAAGTGCAGACTTGACTAAGTGTACTCAGGCTATGAAACCAGACTAAGAAATAAGTCCGTATATGCACAAACGCATGAGTAACTGGATTACGTGCTTATATAAATACTGGCTTTAAAAAAGATGGCAGTAGGAGCGACCATCATTTATGCCTCGGAAGACGAGGGAAATAAATCTAAGCCACAATAGGAAAGTAAAACAAAATTACTGGGGGAGAGTGGAAACATGATTCCTCTCAGGCGCTCGGTTCAAGGACGGGTAAGAAAATTACAGAGCTCATTTCCTGTTCTCTCACTCTTCCTTTTATAAAATATCAGTTGGGTGACTTATCTGGGACCCTGCTCAATGGACTGGGTCCTCCACTGAGAGGATTAGTTACACGTATAGAGTAGCATGGTCCAGACGCATTTCCAGTCTAAGGAGAGCAGCATTCGGCTCCAGACGAGCTCCTGTTACAAGCAACACCATCCAGCAATTCCTGGGAGGGACCTGATCTGAGGTGTGTTTTCCATAGAGGATCTTATGTGTTACAGAGCAAGAAGTCTCTGAACAGTTAAAAGTGTGTGTGTGTGTGTGTGTGTGACATTCCTCATAATTTTGAATCACTAGGCTGTTGTTTTGGCAAGAACAAAAAGAAAAATTGCAAAATGAAAAATGTAGGAGCGCCTCTCTAAGCAAGAGTATATCGACGGGCAGCAAGATGCCTATCTTCAGAGAGCCATTGTTCACACTGCCATGGAGGAGACGGCTAACACTCCGTGGCGTGTAATCAACTTTGTATTGACAAGAGGGAATGGAAAGTGGCATCAAACAACACCTCTACACCGGTCGTCAAGACGCGGTGGAACGCAAGCATGGCAACAGGACCGAGCTCTTGTTCTGGACACAATGGCGCCTCTGTCTGCGCTAAAATCCTTTTACCTTCGCAGCGGCCTTGCGCAACATAAAGCTTTTATAAAAAATAATGCTATCTTTCAGTCGAAGCTTTTTGTAGGTGTCTTCATATAAACTGACAAACAAAGAACAAACTCATGTACAGACGCCCTACCCACCAACCCTCATGGAGCTCCTTCTCTGAGACTTGGCAAAAGATTCTGGAAAGAAGTAATTGTTCAAGTGTTATGGCCAGTGTGCTCAGTCTCTTCGTTGTTTTTAGGGATCAGAAAAAAAGACCACAAACCTCATCTTGGCGTTGAAGGTAAGACTCTAGTCTGTTTATCTGTCTGCACGCGTGCTAAGGTAGACACATAGCATGGAGCTGGGACCAGGTGTACAACGCTTCGCTGGCTGCTAACTGGTTGGTTAGCGACAAGACATCAGGTATAATATTGTTAATATTTTATGCTCTGTTGACTGCTTCGTGTTATCTATTCAGCTAGCGGCTAATTCCTTGTTATGCACATGGAACCAGGCTGCACATGTAATCTCCTCTTTTTGTCGATTATTAAAATTGAGAGAATGAATTACGTGTGTGTTTATGTGTGTGAGAGAGAGAGGAGAGAGAGAGCAAATGTTAACAATTGACAGTTTTTTGGTCATTTCTCTAAACAGGTCTTGCTGCTGGCGGAAATGGAGATATAAAGAAGAATGTGATATAGTGAAACGCACACACAAGGACATGCTTCTTTTCCTCCTTCACTCCACTCACACACACACACACAAAATATCAGAGGACTCACGACAGCACACAAGTTCAAAAGTCCATCTCCACTCCGAGGTCCCACACAGGGAGATGAGAAGATCAATATGCCTCACAGGGTTATTGTTGAGCAAAATACATCCAAATTAACCAGAAGACCTGGTTTTTCCCCAAAGTCTGGTCAGACAGCTGCAAACACATTACCTCGACGCTCCACTGGTCAATTTGAGCACAGACTGAGCTCTAACAGCCAGCGACTGGTCACCTGCAACGGTCCGCTAGCATCTTTATGGAGATATTTTCGGATAAATGTAGAAATGCGTTTATCAAAATCTTGTTTTTATACA